>NW_010382891.1:0-518 GCF_000414095.1 Morus notabilis
TAGGGAAAAATAAATATGAGAAATGGGCATTTTCCAATAATAAACAGTTCAACAAATTAAGCACTTAAAGAAATGTCTATTCTAATAAACATGCACTTGTACTTAGAGTATTTCACAGAGACCTGCCAGAGCTCGAGTTCAGTAGCAATCTTTAGCTGCTCAAATCTTGTATCGAGATACAGTTGCAAGCTTTCTGGTGCTGACAGATCAGGTCTGTCCCTTTGGTCTCTGTACTTGTTAAGATTGGCTAAATGGTTCCTGATGATTTCACACAACCTGCGAAACTCTGTTGTTCGCTTGTATTGCTTGCAGAACTGGAAAGCTCGGTGTGCTGTCATCTATAAATAAAGGCCAATAATTATATATAGATATTAGGACAAGAATAAAACGTTGCATTTATACAGCAAATTGCAAGAGTAAGTCAATCGAAATGAAAGTGCAAGTATCAAATTTTAAAAAATAAAATAAAAACGACGACTATTGACAACACAAGAATGACCTTGTTTCATGATAATAAA
>NW_010382892.1:0-519 GCF_000414095.1 Morus notabilis
TTTTTTTTTGGCTTCCATGAACAAATGAAAATTTCTTCAAAAATTTAGCTATTTCATTTCTAAATTTAAATTTTTCTTTGTGAGCCGAGGATTGTTCTTTTGTTACAAACTGTTAAGGAGGTTCATAGTGTCAGATACGCAACAATGAAAATCATTCTTCCTGTCACGTGGTTCATTTGCATTCATGTTTTGATATTTGTGTTTAATCAATTGCAGATAGATGCTCATCGTTCTCCAGTGGCTGCAATGGTTCTTTCTTCAAAAGGGATGTACATAGCAACAGCTTCTGAGCAGGGAACCATAATCAGAGTTCATCTAGTTTCTGATGCAACTAAGGTTGTGAATCATGTTTGGAACTTTCTGCGTCTGTGGCAGCTTTCATGTTTTATTGCTTAAAGCATGATGCCATGGACATAAATTTAGAAGTACGAGAAGGGATATGATTCTGCAATACTTGATGGTGGAGTTTACCTATATTATCACTGTTTTAAACTTTTGGTCATTAGGGAATAGGTTTAG
>NW_010382893.1:0-519 GCF_000414095.1 Morus notabilis
ACCCCACCCCACCCCACCCCACCCAAATCCCCCAGTGTCACTAAATCAAAAGGTCTTAGGCTTAATTTTTAATAGATTTTGATTATATCAAAAGGAAAACTTTGCATATAACGTATTTCTTTCCTTATAATTTTAAATTATCATGTGTTAGACACATTGTTATCTTTATTAAAAATCGTTTGTAAAATTTACTCCTGGGGATTAAAATTGTTAAAAAAATAAAAATTTTAAGACTAAATATATCAAAATTAAAAATTATGAGATCAAAGTATCACTATTGACTATACTCAAAAGTTCATGGACCGAATGAAAATTTATCTCTCTCTCTCTCTCTCCTTCCTTCCCACCCCTTCTATCTCTAGGATTTCTTTCTTTTCTTTGTGCGCGGCTCGCTTTTCTCTTTTAGAGTACTATAAAAAATTTGACATTTAACGACTCTTACAAGAAAGACGGTTTATGAAGAAACCGTTGTCTAAAGTGAAGTTATAAATGCGACTTCCAAGCTGGCGGTTTTAGACA
>NW_010382894.1:0-519 GCF_000414095.1 Morus notabilis
ATTTATGCAGTTTAAGGGAGCTATTGATAAGCGGAGCACAGAAATAAATAAGCTGGAGAAGAGGATTAATGAAATTGTTGACAGAATCTACAGAGACTTTAGTAGATCTGTTGGGGTTGCAAATATCCGTGAATATGAAGAGAATCAACTGAAGTTTGCTCAAGATAATGCTGAAGAAAGGCTTAACTTGAGTAGTCAGCTTTCGAAGTTGAAATATCAGTATGCTCAATCCCTATCCACCTCCCCCACTCCCCTTAATTACTTTCTTTAAGCATCAAGATGTTAGATTTCATGCTTCGATTTTTGTAACTATAATTGTGCTGCACATTTATGAATTTGTATGTACAGATTGTCCAATGTGCTTATTGAGAAATCTTTCAGGTTCTTTATTTCTTGGGCAGTCACTTGGTTGAACTCTTTTACATTCCTTATCATGGATGCTTCGATGAGTTTCTTCATATATAATGGTTTTTGATGCTAGTGACAGTAGCTCTTTCTCTCTGTCTCTTTTTTTTTTTT
>NW_010382895.1:0-519 GCF_000414095.1 Morus notabilis
TTTTTTTTTTTGAATGAACCGTCCCTTAATTAGGTGTTGTCACTTATATATATTGGATGTGATTTAAATAAAATTCAACAGTTTAAAAGACTGATAAAAGTAAGCACTATCGTGAAAGCTCTCTTGTTTTTAATATATTAGCCTATGGTTTTAAATGAAAAATCCTAAAATGACCGATGAGAATTTATTCCCGTCTGACAATGACTGGGGCTCATTTCCCGAGTCTGAAGAGATTTATTTTTGTCAGGATGTTAAATTAGCATTGCTAATTTTAATTATATGGTCATTTTATGAAAGTACAGATAGATAGTTTTGTCTGTTAGCTAAACTTTCTCTCCAAAAACTCCCTAAGTAGACAGATTAATTAAATAGGTGTAATTAATATAGATTTTTGGATTGGGGTTAGGGAAAGGATAATTAACAGCAAAGAGCTAGCTAGCAGCCGATCAATCATGCTTCCCCTTTTGTGGCAGCCAATACTTTTGGATTGATGTTAATAACATCTAATACTACTTGTCA
>NW_010382896.1:0-519 GCF_000414095.1 Morus notabilis
ACATCCTCCTCAATCCAAGCGTTGAATTTGTTTAGGAAGTTACATCCAGGACATAGAAGAAAGGAGATTGATAATTTCATAACCAATGCTGCTGACTACCTTGAAGGCGTACAAATGCCGGATGGATCTTGGTACGGAAATTGGGGAATTTGCTTCGTCTACGGCACATGGTTTGCTATTGTTGGCTTGGAGGCTGCCGGTAGGCACTACTACAACTGTGAGGCTGTCCGTAGAGGCGTTGAATTCTTGCTCGAAACGCAGAGAGAGGATGGCGGTTGGGCAGAGAGCTACACTTCTTGTACAAATAAGGTTGCCAAATATTGGTTTCTTTCGCTTGTACTTAGGCTTTGTTCATTTCACTGATTCAACTTTTCAATTCTAATTTTATTACAGTTAAAAGCTCACACAAAATATCATATCTAACTTTTTCTGCTATAATTAAAAGTTCTTATATAAAGTCACATCTAACTTTTTTTATTTTTCTGGTGATTTGGTGATCGAGCAGGTGTATACACCTTT
>NW_010382897.1:0-519 GCF_000414095.1 Morus notabilis
CATATCCCAACAACTTAGTAAGCCACTTTTGGTGCTCAACACTCACGAGACGTTGTTCCAAAAGATACTTAAGGCTCCGATGGTCAGTACAAATCACAAAATGTCATCCTAGCAAATACGGCCGCCACTTTTGCACCACCAACACAATGGCCATCAACTCTCTCTCATAAACTGACTTCCCCTGAGCCCGCAACGATAGAGCTTGGCTGAAATATGCAATCGGTTGCTGGTTTTGCATTAATACCGCTCCCACGCCATACCCAGAAGCATCTGTTTCGAGCACAAATGGTTTTGTGAAGTCTGGAAGAGCTAGAACCGGCACAGAAGACATATCACTTTTTAAGCAAACAAAGGCCCTATCCGCTTCCTCAGTCCACTGGAATCCATCCTTCCGGAGTAACTTTGTTAAAGGTCCTGCTATGTGGCCATATCCAGCAACAAACTTTCTATAATACCCTGTCAACCCCAAAAATCCGCGCAAATCACGTAGCGTCGTGGGTGTTGGCCACTTCAGCATTA
>NW_010382898.1:0-517 GCF_000414095.1 Morus notabilis
TTGATAAGTACTAAAAAATGAAAACATAAAAGTGAAAATAACTTTCAATTGTTTTCTAATTCCTTCACAAAAATCATTCTCATTGTTTTCGTTTTCAAAACATTTACTAAATTAACAAATGTCGTTTCGTTTTCATTTTTACTTTTTACTTTTCAAAATACGTGAAAATCGTTTTAAAAACGGTTCCAAACACGCACATAAGTTTTGGAGAATTAATTGACAAAGAATAAGCTTATTGTCCGTACTAGGATATTCAAAATGGCAGCTCGTAACGAGTCTTTATTAGTAGTAATAGTAAGTGTTTTAGTTGTTGTTAATGCTATTATTATGATCCCTGCAAGTGCACAACTCACAGCTAATTTCTATGAAAAGTCATGCCCTCAGCCTCAGGCATTATTGGACCTCATCAGATCAGTGGTTGAAAATGCCGCATGGGAGCTTCACTTCTCCGTCTCCACTTTCATGACTGCTTTGTAAACGTAAGATACACACACACACACACACACACACACACACA
>NW_010382899.1:0-519 GCF_000414095.1 Morus notabilis
CCAAAGCAATTCCAAGTGGTTTGATGAAGGATTGATCATAGGAACACCAGGAGATTGAAACTAGTGTAAGGTAAGGTGAATTTTGTGAATTTAGTTTTATTTCTCTCATGATTGGTGATAAATCCGTGTTCTAATCCTTTGGGATTGTTTTAGAGTCTACTCTAAGAGTTTATAAGAGGTTTAGATGATTCAGAGGGTTTTATTTATAGTTAGGTCATGATTTTTGGGTTATGAGATCTTTGATATGTTAGATTGAAGCCAATAAAAAAATAATGGAGCTAACTCAATTGGAAAATGGTGGTTTTGAAGCTCGTTTTCTTGGAGCTGTCTAGATTCAAGTCAGTTTTAATTATGCTTCAAGTTTTTATTTATTTACCTAGGCTACGAAGCTCAAATGAGCTAAAATTTTGAGGCTATCTCGTTTTACATGTTGTCTAAATGCTCCTAAAACAGTTTTGGCAATATCCTTGAGGTTTGAGAGTTATGGTTTTAAAATTACAGCTGGTTCCTGAGAACTTT
>NW_010382900.1:0-519 GCF_000414095.1 Morus notabilis
AAAAAAAACTACTCTAATTTCTCTTTGTTTAAATAGTTTCTTTCACATATGAGCCTACTCAATGATCTTTTTCTAAACGTGGCCCTCACAAATTATTTTGAAAAAGTCTATGGTAGGGTGAGCCAATTCACCCTTCTGGTAAATTCACCCTGTTAGATAAAAGTTGAACGGGGCAAAATGATTGGTGTTATAGGAACTAAAATAGAGACTATAACACCTTATTTAACTTAAAAAGAAAAGAAAAAAAATCCTAAAAAAGCCTAAAAACACCTCTTTCTTCTCTGTACACGGTCGCCACTCAGACGAAGTTCTCAACGTATGTTTTTGACACCATCCATACCATAGAAAGATCTTGACGAGCTGAGTTTGTTGACGTGCTGTGCAACCTTGACCTTGGCTGGAAACCACCACAATTGATGGTGAAAGTTTCGAAAATCAATAGAGCTTCCGATTACGATATCTTTGCCATCCGACCTCCGATCAATGTGGTTCTGGTTCTTATGGACTCAAAGCGACGAG
>NW_010382901.1:0-519 GCF_000414095.1 Morus notabilis
TAAAGTTGAAACTTAAAAGAACGTGAACTTGAATAAAATTGAAACTCGAATTGTATTTTTTTGAATTGTTTGGACAAAAGAACATGTCCTAAATTGTCTAATTTAACAAATAAGATGATAAATTAATGCCATTCAAATATCAAAACAAACAAGCATAGACAAGCCCAAGAAAATAATATTTGATAATTGTGAGAATTAACCACTAAAATGTATGTTCAAACAATACAAAACGTCCACAAATATAATTTCAATGTGGCTGAAATGTCAAACAAATAATATGAACATTGAGTAAACAAAATTTGAAGCAAAACAATGAGAACAGGGCACAAAACGGACCTTTTTTTTTTTTTTTGTTTTGCAAATCTGGTCTCCATAAACGACATGTTGCTTTCGGGCATACGGGCATATAGGAAAAACAACATGTTATTTTCCTAAAACGACATCTACATTTGAACTTGCAAACGACATGTTGGGCGTATTTAGAACTCGTTTTAAAATAATTTTATTTTTTGTATAAAA
>NW_010382902.1:0-519 GCF_000414095.1 Morus notabilis
AAAAAAATCCGTTATTTGATCCTCCTAACAAATTTGTATAGCTGGCGTAGAGGATTAGAGGACGGTTTTTTAAAAACCTTTTGTTAAATATTATATCTTAGACTATGATTTTCCTGAAAATCGTCGCCTAATACGCGCGCGATTTCTTAAATTAAAAATATTAAACCTTTAACCCAGACCCCCGAACATAAACTCGTGCCGCTCTCTCTCTTTTTCTCTCCCTTCGTCGTGATTTCACCCAAACTGCTGCTCCTCAATCGAAAAACCCACCTCATTCCACCTTCTCCTTCTCTACCCGACCTTCTCCCTCTCTCTTTTGCTCTGTCGACCTCCATCTCTCTCTCATTTCCTCCACTGTCACATTTCCACTGTCGAAGTCCATGCGAAGATGGAACATTTCTCCTCCGCCACCGTCGACGTCATTCCGGCCTCTCTCCTCCGTCAACAACTTCCGAACAAGGCATCTAGAGGTATGATTTTAACATTTTCATCAATTTACAATTAGTTCATTATTAGATT
>NW_010382903.1:0-520 GCF_000414095.1 Morus notabilis
TACAATAAAAATGTATATTCCATGTTCAATCATCTAATGGTGTGGCTAAGTTCAATGTATCGTAGTAAAGTACCAAGGAAAAAAAAAGTAAAAAATAAGAGATTAGAGTTTTTGGTGGAGAGAATAAAGCAAGATTATAGTCTCTGAGAGTAAATAATGACACAATTGGTCATTTTTTAAAGTTTTTAGGGGTATTTGTGGTATTATAAAATTATCATTAATGTTATCAAGTGATTGACCGGGATTCTAAAAGTAGAAGCATTAAAATTGTCGCTTCCGTTTCTAGCTACTGATTTAGCTAGAATTATTTTAGAATTGTTTTTTGCACTTTTTATCAAACGCTAAAAGTAACTGTGGATGGATGTAAAATCACTTTTAAACTTTAAAAATCACTATCAAACTGAGCCATAGATATTCTGCTTATGAGATTACACAATGCACAGTACTCGTGTAGGACCATTGTTCTTTTAAGGTTATATTATCTACTTGAAGGAAGCTTATTTTATTCTTATATATATAT
>NW_010382904.1:0-519 GCF_000414095.1 Morus notabilis
GAATGGTTCAAGCATGTTCTTTTTACTCCGTACAACTAAAAAATAGAATGGTCTGTTCTGATTTTTATGTTCCAGCAAGTTTCTGTATATCTAAACTATATTGAATTGTTGCAGGATGGGAGAACTTTGTACAATGAATTGGAAGTTGTTGAAGGAATGAAGCTAGACAGGGGTTAGCTAACACCTTATTTCATTACAAACCAGAAAACACACAAATTACAGAGAGATGAATATTATCAATTTCTACACATAACTTTTAAACGTTTTATATTGATATTCTAACTTTGCTAAAGTACTATTGATTTTTGTTGTTCACGTTTGATTATGTTGTATTTTTTGTTTTATTTGCTTTGTATATGATGTTCATATATTGACTTCTCTTTTTTACATTGAAAATTTTAAGTCTAAAATATTAATCAACCAATAGAAACAAAAGAAATGAAAGATACAGGGATAAAGGAGTGAAAGAGATAGAAATGAAAGAGTAAATGAGATGAAGGACTAAATGATGTGTATATA
>NW_010382905.1:0-519 GCF_000414095.1 Morus notabilis
CATTCCATTATATTCTTTTCCTTTCCACTCAATCAAAGACACAGAGTATTGGTATTTTCCAACACTACAATTAATGTATATAATGCGCTGATATTATGCATATATGTTATTATGTATCTATAATGCATATGAATATGTTATTTTGTATATGTATACATAACGTATAACCCGATCAATTAACTATTCTCCATGTTATGGTCTTCTAGCCTCTATTATATTGATTAATTAACTTGATCAATTAATATATAACTTGTCTTCTTTGTAATATATAGAAGTGAAAAGTATGTTATAATATTTATTTAACGTAAAACTAACGTTGAAAAGGTGTAATCAATTCTGAGCAAACTAATTAAGGTCTTGATGTTACATCGTAGCCTTATTGTAATATTGACTATATATGATAATTATGAGATTTTAAATGTAAGATTCCTAATAAGGGTGTAACTGCGCGGCACTACAAGAAAACACACTTTCCACAACCACAATTCTAGCAAATAAAAAAAGTTGGTTGCAAACGAA
>NW_010382906.1:0-520 GCF_000414095.1 Morus notabilis
GTGTAAAGCCATTCATATTCAGAGTATTTCCTTTTCTATTTTTTAGGCAAGTAAGAGCTATTATTACCAGATTTTAGTCTTAATAAAGATGACATGTAATAAAATTATTTTAGGAACTTTCTTTGTAATACTTCAGCCTATATATAGGCGTTTTTGGGGAATGAAAGAGGCAAATCATTATTCAGAAATTTGAGAGTTATTTTTCTCTTTGGTTCTTTGAAGAACTATTCAAACTTATCAAGAATTATTCGTGTGGCGTTCAGCAACGACTTATCAAACACATTTCTATCACCGTTTGTGGCGTCTTCAATATACCAAGATTCTTGTTTCATTATAAACAACGGGTCAAGGTTCCATTCAAATCTGATTGTAGAACGATATTGGGTCTCTAATTGTGTTCGGGTCTCGTTATTCTTAACGGGGGTCGTATCATTTGGTATCAGAGCAAAGGTTCTAGCCTCAGGTTTGCCTATCCCTTTTGTTTTCAGTTTATTTAGTTGGCCAAATTTCCCTTATCTTT
>NW_010382907.1:0-520 GCF_000414095.1 Morus notabilis
TGAAAAAGTAATAAGGATAGTTATATTACCACATGTAAGCTATGATACATACAAGACTAAGTTATTGATAGGTGGCCATCCATTCGATATCATCGGCTATAATGGAGATTTGCATATTATGCACCTAAGTCATTTCGAATGGAAGGGGAATCTGAATTGTTCCATCGATGCCCATCAATTGTCGTACATGAAGCATTAAGTCTTTCATTTTTGTGGGCAATCCTTGCAACTACTTTGGCAGCGATTGTGTTGCTTCTCTGTCCCTGGCGGGTCCTTGTGTATTTTTCAACTTTTTTTGTTTCCTAGCTTTTTTCTTTGCCGGCTCCGGAGGATTCTCCACGGGTTCTTTTTCGGTCAGAGCTTTGCTAACTTTACTCAAGGACCCTAGTTCAACCAAATTCATGGGCCAAGCAACAAATCCTCTAAGAGCGTCACCCACAGTTGTGCTATCAACTGTAGGGATAGGCAAGGCGCGTCTCTTACATAAGTCAATTGAATAGAGACGCATACATTTTTCTCC
>NW_010382908.1:0-520 GCF_000414095.1 Morus notabilis
AAAAAATGTTAATACAAAGAGAAAGAAAAATGACAATGGTGAGAAATAAAAATATATATACATATTCTTATCAGTGCCCCCACTAACATAAAATCATGGCAAAATGATCCGAAATAATATCACCTCTTGTTTGTGCATCATGCGTTAAAAATTAAAAAGTAATAAAGAAAAGAACAACTTATATATGTAGGAAAAATTTAATTTGTACATGTAATAGTTTAGAAAAATATAAAATAAAAAAATTACCCTTCGTGAAAAATATAATCGCTATTTTAACTAGACAGAAATTGTTACAGAAATTGCACAAGTTTAAATTTTTTTTCTTTTACATTAATATGTGATTCTTATAAAGAAACAATATTGATTTTATAAATGAAAAACGAGTGATGACTAGCATCAATATTACCTAGTACATCTCAACTTAGTCCCATACACAATTGACATGCATGTAATTAAAAGGCAATCAACATATTAAAAATCGTAACGCAAGTATACGCTATCGCAATCAAGTAATATAATA
>NW_010382909.1:0-520 GCF_000414095.1 Morus notabilis
AAAAAAAAAAAAAAAGGATGGGGTGTAGCTGTGGCAATGAGAGAGTCATTTTAACCAAAACGTTGTCGTTTTGGTAGAAGTAAAAGAGAAATCTCAGTTTTGACATTTCTAGGCAAAAATATTGAAAACGAAAAAAAACAAAGTTTTAAGGCAAAAATTAAAAAAAAAGAGTCAAAAGGGACAAAATGAAAAAATAAATAAGTTTTAAGGTAAAAAAATTAAAATAAAAAATAAAATAAAATTTTAGGATAAAAAGAAAAAGAAAAAGGTATAAAAATTAAAATGAAAAATAAATAAATTTTGGGGTAAAAAATAAAAAATAAAAAGGACATGGAAAAAAAAAGATGGGGGAGTGCCATTTCAACCAAAATGTTATCATTTTGGTTGAAATGGCTGAGAAATGTAAAAAGGCAAAAAGACCCAAAACAAAAAAATAAAGTTTAGGGAAAAATAAAACAAAAAAGTTAAAAAGAGGCTAAAATGAAGAAATAAATAAGTTTTAATGTAAAAAGAATTAAAA
>NW_010382910.1:0-519 GCF_000414095.1 Morus notabilis
CAGACAAATTCTAAATCAAAATTATTCTTGTATCTAGATGGTGTTAATTTCCACAATATCACAATATCACGATTATAAGATTAATAGACTCCCAGGAACGTTTCCATGTGCTACGACGTACTCTCTATAGAATGTGATTACTTGATTGGGAATGCGTAAACAAAACTTGATAAACGCTTTGGTTATCTAGAAGAACTTCTACATCTGCATATGTTCAATTACAAGCAAGGAAAGAACTTCTAGATGTTTTGAATAAAAATATAAACTTAGGACAAAATTAATTTTTCTATCACGCCTTGAATTGAATAGTCCTTGGGTTTATAAAATCAAAGTACTCTGAATACTTCGACCGTGCATTTAGTTAAAAATAGTTAATTAGTTGAGATCCTGGGCCCAACTTTTGGGAAGAAAAGTGGCCGAATATTTAGATACGTGTTTTCAACTGCCAATGTACCGATTATTTCTTCCTAGAAGCTTCTTCAGGCAAAAAGTTTTCTTCTTCTTCTTCTTCTTCTTCTT
>NW_010382911.1:0-520 GCF_000414095.1 Morus notabilis
ATTTTAATTTTTATATAATTTTAACACAAAATAACTTAATAATTATTTACATACAAATACAATTAATAATCGCGCTCGGGTGGAGGGATTCAGGTGTCAAACTCAAATTCAATTTTTTCAGACGGTAGCAGGCAGTCTGTTGAAAGTTCCAACACTAATCAGTCCTACTCTCGATCTTTATAATCGTTAAGAGCTCCCTCAGTTTAGTACAAAAGTTGCAGAAAAGAAAAGTAGTGTAATTACATTATAACATCTTATATGTATACAACTTTTTATCCTTTAGAAATTAGATCTACGGGAGCGGTTTTTTCCTACTGTTATTATTCCTCCATCTTCCTTGTATCAATAATCTATTACCGTCATATCAGATTATACCATTTTCTTAATACTTTGTATTAACTTTTCATTGCTAATTATAACATATAAATAGTGGAGGACTAGTAGAGGGTAATAATTTTAGTTTTCTTGAGGGATGTAAACCTAGTCAGGGTTGTTTATTTATTTATTTAGTTTTAGAGTT
>NW_010382912.1:0-520 GCF_000414095.1 Morus notabilis
ATTATAATTATATTATAATATTAAAGGATAATTATGAAAAAAATATAAAGAAAGTAATTTGGAATGACTATTTTTCTCATGTAAAGAATGAATGACGATTCACTCAAAATGAGTGAATGACCATTCATTTTGAATGCTATTCATTTCTTATCAATCCAACTAAACGTCAAATTTAAATTCTATTATATTATATTCTTTTTCTTTTTACCAACAAAACACACCCCGATGAAAAGGGTATTTTGACGGACTTTTATAAATTAAAAGGTGTTTTAAAATGTTAGAAGACATTTTAAAATAGTGTACATACTTTGAGGGCTTTTATAAAAATAATCAAAAAAGAAAAGTATATGGCAGAACACCAAAAGGCAAAAGGAGAAAAAGGAAAATAAACAAAGAGAAGAAACGACCCGCGACATCTGGATCTGTTCGTCACAGCAAAGTTCGACGAAATCAACTTCCAAAAAATAATAAAAAAAAAACAAACAAAAAGAAAAAAGATCCCTTTTGCTAAAATTATTCT
>NW_010382913.1:0-520 GCF_000414095.1 Morus notabilis
AGATAAAAGTGCTTATATCTTGACTTGGGAAGAGAGACTGAGAATAGCTATAGATGCAGCACAAGGTAAGAAATGGAGAGGATGTGTTTGTAACATAATATGTAAGCTTTCACTTTTTTAGGTAAATTGACTTCATGTGTATATACTATAGGATTGGAGTATTTGCATAATGGTTGCAAACCACCTATAATCCATAGAGATATAAAGCCTTCGAACATCTTAGTTAACGAAAGATTCCAAGCCATACTTGCTGATTTTGGTCTTTCCAGAGTTTTTCCAGCAGAAGGTGACACCCATGTGTCCACCATTGTGGCCGGTACTCCTGGTTATCTTGACCCTGAGTAAGTATTTTTCGAGAAACATGTAGTTCTAAACCAGCATATTTTCATTGATAAACAAGTGTCGTGCTTTTTTTAATATGATGTGATCCAACAATTTAAAACCGTATCTTAATAAATATATTGAAAAGAACACTACATGCACCACTTTTCTATAGGTAGATTAGTAACATTTTTTTTTT
>NW_010382914.1:0-520 GCF_000414095.1 Morus notabilis
GGGCACTTGACAGATATCACAAAAGGCATTTCTCTGTGTGCTTGGCTGCTTAATTTGATTGGTCTCTGGAATATACTGCGGAAACTACTGAAAGATACTGGAAAGCTCTTGTTACTATACATTCATTCAAGTGGCGTCCCTGAGCTTCTTTTTGGGCTTTGACTTGTCAATGATCGCATATATATTTTGACATTTTTCTTCCTGGTTTCCTTTATTTATTTTTATTTTTATTTTTATTGTTATTTTATTAATATTAATAATAATATTATTTTTGAAAAGGTGTCCAAACAGAAACAAAAGAAAAGAGCCACTCAAGCTAGGACATGTTAACTAGTTAATTCCTCTATATTAGACATATCATATTATCATTTGCACGGTTTGCTCTTGAAGTGAGTGGTTGGCGCGTTTTGATTGTCGTTTTCTTTTTGGAATCTTGATTTGGCGTTTTCTTCTACGTGTTCATTTGCCTAACATTTCGTCTTTCCACTTTCTTCTTGACGTTCTTGATTATTCTCTTAAA
>NW_010382915.1:0-521 GCF_000414095.1 Morus notabilis
ATATATATACATATATATATATATATATATATATATTTGTAGCTGTAATGACCTGAAGGGCACTAGAGATGGGGTGTGGCTTTTGTCAAAGATTGATCACTTTTGTTTTGTGTCACCGACCTAAATGTGCTTTTGTGACCAACATATCGCTTTTTCTACGACTGGATGTTTGACAAAGATAACGCTCAGTATCTAGTCATGGATACCTTTCTCGCATTTTCTATAAGTCTGGAGTCTAATTTTGTACTCTTTTTGACACAGCACACCCTAGGATAGCGCCATCTTCATCACCGCAAACCGAAATCACCATTAAGTTTTGTACTCCTTTCTAATTTTGTAAAGAACCCTGGCAATTGCTCTTCCAAATACTTACACTGCGTACAATTAGTGGATAAGTTTGATCAATTGATAACAAGACCATTACAAAACCACTACAAAACCATTACAAATTCCGTGTTTGTGGGAAATTAAAGGCATGTTCTTTTGTCTAAAAAACTCAAAAAAAGACAACTCGAGTTCCA
>NW_010382916.1:0-521 GCF_000414095.1 Morus notabilis
TTCCCATTTAATTTTGGAAACAAAATTCCTCCCTTCCCTTTACTACTCGATCGGCCACACCACAGGGAGATCTCCATGTGGTTATCACAAATAATAGGTAGGAGAAAGAAAAAGTTCCTTCTTAATCCAGTTTCTAATTTTAGCTCAAATTCAAATCTAACTAAAGTCAAACTTTACTTTTCTTTTGAATTTGATTGTAAAACTTGTCAAACAAGTAAATAGGATACCTTGGAGAGCAATCAACTGAATTCCAGTGGAATTCATCTTGTGCCACATGCCCCCTGCACATCCCTATGCCTTGGCATGTGGCCTCTTGTGGTCCCACCACAATATGTTCTAAAATTAATTTAATTAAACAATCACATTATTTATTTTGAGCGATATTAAATCCCAATAATTCACATTGTCTTGCAAATATTACAAGGATAACGTGCGGACTCATGGACCTATAATTCTGAGCTCCAATAAAAAATAATAATTAATTAAACTCTTTAATTAATTAATTAATTCTATTAATTTCA
>NW_010382917.1:0-521 GCF_000414095.1 Morus notabilis
ACAAATACTGGGTATTTGTAATTCTATTAGACACTAGGATATCCAAGTAATTTGTAAATAGAAGAAAGATAAAGATCATACGCTGGTAGTTTGAAATGCTCTTTCAAAGTACCGATACGTAATTTGGTGCAAAGTCTTGATATCACCATTATGAAAGTGGCCCGTATGGGTTTCTAGACCTGCGTCCAACGATACGATCTCTATATCTCGATCTCTAGGCCATCATGTTGAAGTCAACTATCTAAAATGCTCATTAGATAATGTTTGAAAACTTAAATATATTATGCTCGAATTATCTCAACTCGAGACTTAATCTGTTTTCTAAAATTCACTTCCGAAAATCATGATTCGCGCAAGTCAGGTTTTTGGGAAGGTTTTCTATATAATCGCTATATATATACAGATATATTTTTCAGAATTATTTTTAAAGTCTCAACATCAATGAAAACTAACTTTTACACGGAGAAAGTAGAAATCCATGAAATATGTCCAAAAGGGAAGAGAAATGCAATCTCATGCTC
>NW_010382918.1:0-521 GCF_000414095.1 Morus notabilis
ATATATATATATATATATATTAGTAATGATTATTTAATTACCAATAAGCTAGAGAAGCGAGGGTGCTTGAGAAGAGTATGCGTCAAGTTGGCCTTTACAAAATCCGGGTCAGCCTTTGAGCCAAATCCAAGTATCGCTACAATATGCACATTGAACTTTGGTTCGTTGAAAAACAATCCGACTGGGCTCACTGGCTCTTCTTCATTCATTTCTTCTCCATCTTTCTTTCTACTCTTCGTTTGAATAGGTCTCAAAGTTTGCTTTCTCAATCTCAAACTTTCTCGATCACCCTCCATGGTCACCTTAATTTTTAAGTATTTCCAATCAACCTTATACCGAGGAGTTTGACCTTACATATTATTAGTAGCTCTATATATAGTTGAGTAATTATTAAAAGTAATCATTAATGCACCCAACTAACACATGCAATCTTTATAATCAATGATGCCAACCGATATAAAATCAATGGTCTCAGCTAATATATTTATAAGGTCTCAATATAGTAAACGTAATTAGATAGC
>NW_010382919.1:0-521 GCF_000414095.1 Morus notabilis
GTCTAGTAAACATGTATAAAATTACTATGCAGATATATAATGACTAAAAAAAGACATAATATAGCATACATATTTATATTCAATTTCATTTCTGTTTTTAAGGTCAATATTCATAATATTTTTACACCAAAATACTATGAAAAATATACGATTTTAATTTGTTATTCAAAATACTGATAAAAAATAAATTGTTATATTTATTATTTGTTTTTGTTATTATATTTGGGCAAAATTACAAAATATTATAATTTTTAAATAAATATTTAAAAAGTATATATTTTTTAATTTGGTATGAAAAAATAAAATAGGTAAATAGAGAATTTAATTTTATTATTAAGGTTCTTTTAGTAAATTTAGATAATAACAGTGAAAGCAGTTGTGTAAAAGTAACCCATGATATGCTTCTCAAATTTTACTGTTTAATCACAATTTTTAGAAGCTATTGGATAAAAATAAGATTTACCAGATACGTGCACCTGCTGTAACATATTAAAAGAAGTTAAAAGTAGCCTTTAAAAGTA
>NW_010382920.1:0-521 GCF_000414095.1 Morus notabilis
A
The DNA here is from genome assembly GCF_000414095.1 of Morus notabilis. NCBI lineage: Eukaryota > Viridiplantae > Streptophyta > Magnoliopsida > Rosales > Moraceae > Morus > Morus notabilis. The sequence continues at coordinate 2 of NW_010382920.1, forward strand.
ACTTTATACTAGGTAAAGTCTTAAATCCGGCATTGGTACAATCCAAAAACTGTACTTTTTTTATTCGCATATAAACATAATTCATATGTATGTGTAATATTTAATTTATTTAAATGGAATACTCAATATTGCATGTGTTTAATTACATCCACTTAAATAGGCGAGTATTATACACAAGAAAGAACGATGTTACACGATAAAACACCCAAATTATGGCAAGCAGATGTTCCAAGGACGAGAAAACACCCAAATTATGATCTAAATCGAGTATTTTACTCGAAAATGTTGACTATACGCAGTATTAGGTGCACCATACAGTAGCACGCTTTAAAGTTATAAAGGCAAAGAAATATGCGCACAATTCAAGGGTAAAAAGTAGAATAAGATATTACGGTCCGTTTATTTCACTGATTTGAGTTTAGAATTCGAGTTTTGCTACAATAAAAAACTCTCATAAACAGTCATATCTAATTTTTTACTACAGTAAAAAATTCTCACATAAAATCACATCTCAACTTGA
>NW_010382921.1:0-521 GCF_000414095.1 Morus notabilis
ATATATATATTATATTATAGTATAATATAATATACTCGTAATTTTTAACTATACATAGTAATTCAACTTCATAATTTACTAAACGCTATTACATTGATTTTAGAATTAGCACAATTACTATAATTATAGTTTACCAAACACTCAACTACTTTTTGTAACAGTTGTTTTTTCTTTCAGCACAGTTAAAAGTAATTTTTTTCAAAATCTACAACAATGCCAAACTAAGCCATAATCAATTTTCTTATATATCATTTGCCTCTTATGTTTTGAACTCCATATTTTGATGCAAAAATTCACTCTCCCTTGAAACCTTCCTCTAAAATTATGTTTTTTTTGCGAATCGAATTTTGGTGAAAAGCAGAAAGAATAAATACATTTCTAGGAACAAATAGTAAATATAAAAATAAGAATGCAAAAACAAATAAGAAAATTTGGACTCCCCATTTAGAATATTATTTAGAAGGAACAGAGGATCCTTCTACATAATCCACGGGAGCAAGTATTAATACAATAAAAAAAAA
>NW_010382922.1:0-521 GCF_000414095.1 Morus notabilis
CCAAAGTAAATAATAAACAATTCATACTGATAATGTTAATAATTTATAAGGATGCATTACACAAGTGTATATTTATATATGTATACTGTGAGTTAAGTTAAATCCTTTCATTTAATATGATAGTAAAGAAAACAAAATTTTTAATTTTTCTTTTCTTATTAATTGATTAATTAATTGAAACTCCTTTAGTAAAAAAGAGTTAAAACTAATAATTTTTAAATTCACAATATATTTTTTTTTATAAAAATTAAAGGATGGTTTAAAAAATGTAAATTTAAAAGCGTTGGGTAGAAAAGTAATTTTGAACTAAACTATTTAAGAACAATCTGTGTGACAAGTGTCATGTCCTTTAAAAATTCTAACGGATAACGATTTTTTTATTAATATTTTATATTTTAAGGAAACAGATGTTTTCATTTAATTTTTAAAATGATAAAGTATTACAAAAGTCATGAAGAAATTTTTATAATTAATCTTTTTTTATACAGCACCTGATGCATACATTAGCGTGTGTTATTATT
>NW_010382923.1:0-522 GCF_000414095.1 Morus notabilis
GAATGGTGTGAAATTGACCGTACCAATGGGCTCAGAAGGGTCGATTTAGGGGGGGTAGGACCCAAGTCCGCCGCGGAAAAACTCTCTAGGAGCCTTCGCCGCTGTACGCCGCTGTATTCCGGTGAGGTGTCATTTCTCAGGCTATCGACTTCTGTTTGATGATCCGAGACCATATCCCGACTCGCTTCGACGTGTTGAACGCAATGGTGACCTCGGCTCGACCAAACTCAATTTTGATAAGACTGGTATGGTACTGATTGTGCGTGAATCGAGGTGAATCGAACAGATTCATTGAAGTTTAGAATTGAATGTCTAACGCTTCAATGATGCTAGTGGATCATTCAAAGTGTTTATGATTGCTCCTGGAACGGATATCAAGGAGATACGCAGTGGAACACGACAAACGGGTATTACCGGAACCGCTTAGCTCGGAATTGAGGCAAGTACCATATGATTAATGATAAGTCATTTAGAACATATGATGTCCATGAGATATGTTAATTATGAATTCACGAACTCGTA
>NW_010382924.1:0-522 GCF_000414095.1 Morus notabilis
AAAAAAATAAACTAAAATAAAATAAAATCACACCTTATTAAACAAAAAAATAAATTAAACAAAACTAAATAGAATTAATTTAAAACGCAATGATTATAGCATTCATAAAAAAAGATAAAAAATTTAATAAATTGTTTCTAAAATGAAAGTAAAAAAATTGAGGTGCCATTAAAAAAATAAATTGTTTATAAATTGTTTAATCTTTTTTTGTTTATAAATTGTTTTATAAAGAAATCATATATAAAACTTATTAAATTGTTCATAAATATTTTTTCTGTCTTTTGGTTCATATCTTTTTCCGTTTTTGTCTTTATTTTTTTGATTGATGTTATTTTTTCCTTTCTTTCTTTTCTTAAAAAAATGTATAAAACTGTTATTTTAAATGAATCACGCGCACAAAGCGCGCTCTAAAGACTAGTAATACATAAAAGAGCCAAAAGCTTTTGTAATAATACTCTTCTTTAAAGCTGTCACGTGGCGGCCTCTCCACCTCCTTCTTTTTTTTATTTTCTTTATTTTTTT
>NW_010382925.1:0-521 GCF_000414095.1 Morus notabilis
AAAAAAATTAATAATTAATAAAATTGAATTTTTCTTACGCAATCTCGTCAAATTTTTATATTTAAAGGTGGCCACTGATGAAAACATAATCATTAAAATACTTCATATATATATATATATATATATAGAGAACTGACAAATACAAAATTGACACAAATATTTGCATTAGAGATGGACTAATTTCTCCTTTTTATCCTTCAGGTTTTCGTGAGGAGGACATAAGAATCATGCTTGAACATGCTAACAATATTAGAGTCAAAGGACAGAGTAAAAAATATCATCCTCTTCTTAAAATCAGACAGATTGAGCCTATCACGACACCAAAGGAATATCTGCCAATCAGACAGATTACGGGTTTTATTAATGGAGAACGCAAAAGTACTCAAAAAGTAAATGTATCATCAAGAGATATAACTAATCATCTTGCCACAAACAAAGCTAATTATGATAAGGAGGTGGTTTCTGCAGGAGAAAATAAAAACGAAGCTAAGGAGAAATATGTTTCTGCTCCAAATGTTGAA
>NW_010382926.1:0-522 GCF_000414095.1 Morus notabilis
AAAAAAAAAAAGAAAGAAAGAAAGTTTAAACTTTGTAAAATAAGATCCCCCATAGCCTGATATCTGCCGACCATCCCTTTCTACAAGCACCGTTGACAAGTATACGTTGCTTTTGATGGAATGTGCTTGAAGAAGTTGGCGTCGAATCTGCCCTACGTGAAGTCGTTGTTCTTCGGTTGGTTCGAGCCGCTGGGGAATGCCATTGAGCAGGAGCATTAGCTGTATTGAGAGGGAAAGAAAAGAACGATGTGCTCGTCGTACTTTACTCAGTTGTCGCCGGAGATGATGGCGGCCATCACGATGCATAAGTTGATGGGACTGCTGATGTCGAGGGACGAGTATGGCATTGCCCGGGTTGTTAAAGCTTCTCTCTTGATCGGGGATGCCATTGAACAAGAGGGTTGAGCTTAGTTTGCTCGTTTTCTTCATTGTCATTTTGTTTTGAGCCTAATATTTGGTTGGATAATGGATAATAAGCTTCCTCTTCCACTGTAGTTCATAATATGTCTTTCTTTTTTTTTT
>NW_010382927.1:0-522 GCF_000414095.1 Morus notabilis
CAAGGTAAATAAAAATTTTAAAAGAATTTATGTGTAAATCCACATCCGACTCGATCGTGGTGTGTATAGTTCAAATCTTTTACCTCGAATTAAAAATGCAGAAAATGTTTATAAATATATCTCATTCATTCGCTGCTTGCTAGACTAATTATGTGGTTTAGGCATAGAGTTTTAGGCTTTGTTCATTTTACCGATTCGAGTTTTGCTACACTAAAAGGCTCTCAGAAATAGTCACATCTAACTTTTTGTTACAGTAAAAGGCTCTCATATAAAGTCATATCTTAACTCGAATCAAAAACTCAAATCAACGAATTAAACGGCCCTTAGAATTAAAACCTTTCAATATTAGACATCACCACACCAAACCTAAAGATCATATCAAGTTAAATTGAACAATATTAGAATGAGCACAAGTCAAACACAAATTTGAACATGTCTTGAACAACTCTAATCCTATTCGTCCTCATGAGATGAACCTTTTTACTCATGTAAAGTGAGTCCCATCAAATGAATAAATTGGAC
>NW_010382928.1:0-522 GCF_000414095.1 Morus notabilis
TTTTTTTTTTTTTTTTGTTTTGCTTGAAATTCCTTCAGAATTGTACAAAGGAATTATTGATGGAATTAAACTTGGAGAAACTGAAGGTTCAAAGGTTGGAAAAACAGTTATTTTACCAGCTTCCTTTATTGGTGGTTCTAGAGATATGCGCAAGAGATATATGGATGCTATGACATTAGTACAACGATTTGAAAAACCTCATATATATTTAACTTTTGCATGTAATCCCAATTGGCTTGAAATCAAAGAAAAATTACAATTGAACAAAGAAGCCCAAAGTAGACCTGATTTACTATCTTGTATATTTAAAGCAAAACTAGGAGAGTTGAATTATTGAAGAAACAAGTTTTTGGCCCTGTAGTAGCATATGTATATGTGATTGAATTCCAAAAAAGATGTCTTCACATGCTCATTTTTAAATAATTTTAAAAAGTACTTATTCAAAAATTACCCACCTAGAAGCCTTTGATAGCATTGTATCAGCTGAACTTCCAAATATTTTGAGATGCCTTAAGAATTTTA
>NW_010382929.1:0-522 GCF_000414095.1 Morus notabilis
ATGTAGCAAGATATATATCCGTCCTAGTACTGTTGGAGTACATACTTTTTATCTCGAAACCCACTATCTCATCTTCTGTTTAAATAATATATTATGTTGTCAAGAGGCGAGACAGAAAAAGAAAAGAAGAAGAAGAAATAGAAACTTTGTACTTGAAGACAAAGAGTAAGTAACCTGTCTTTCTCTTTTTTCATTATGATTCTTTCCCACTGTTTAATTTGTGGTGTGCTGAAAATTTATCCTTTATGAAAGAACTCATGGAAGCCATCTAAAAGAGATAAGTTTCATAGGCACCAGATTCCGGTCCTAAAGGAAAAAATGGGGGCCAGCCAAGGGGCGGTTTCAGATTCTGACCCTAAAGGAAAAATAGAAGCCGCACATAAAGAAAAGAAAGAAATCCTAGAAGAAAGAGAGAGCGCGTACTGAAGAGATTTTTATTTTTCATTTTTTCAATTATTTTTTCGCCAATAAGAGACCGATTTGAAATCATTTCAATATTTGTTTATTGTATTTTTTTTTTTT
>NW_010382930.1:0-522 GCF_000414095.1 Morus notabilis
ATATATATATATATATATATACTACGAGTTAGATCTAAGTTTTGACTGTGAAACCTAAATCCTGGGGCATCTAAACGCTGAAGACTTCCTCACAGTGGCGCAAAACCAATTCCATCAGCACGTACCCAACTATCTCCCCACGAATCTGGCCCCTTCGCGTGATCTCCCCACCTCCTTCAACATCAGTGGCTCTCAAGTCATGATGAAAATCAAAATACCTGTTGATGTTCAAATATGACACAATACCATGTGCGGCTGCGTGTGGTGATCAGACTCTCCTTATCTATCAGAGTTGGTCGGCCTCACCGGTCTCATGTTCTTCTGTCCGGGATAGAGTATAGCACCATCTTGCACCAATTGAATACAAGGGAGCTTCAGAGTTAGGGATACTAGTGTGATGCCTGCCAACAACTCTCTAATGCTCAAGTCAGTATTCTGCTTGAGAGCAATAAATGAGTTGACAGAGTTAGATAGAGAAAATGTACATACCTCAATAAATGACCTTAGGAGGAATTTAGTGGA
>NW_010382931.1:0-522 GCF_000414095.1 Morus notabilis
GAAAAAAAATAGTAGAAGCCAAAACAGTGGCAGTAATGTTATTTGTACATTGAAAATCCAGTTCGTAAGATCATGAGAGAAATAGTGTACAAAACCCAGTAAAATAAATAAATGAGCTCTGAATTCAACTCAAATAGGCATCTAAAATGTAATGCCCTTAACTTAGGAAAGACCAAAAGAAGAAAACAGAGGCATTTAAATTGTTTTAGTCAAAACGATAGCCAAAATCAAAATCCAAATAAGAGAAGCTTATTTACAAGAATTTTTGCACAGATTACATGAAATTGAAGAGGCCAAAACCGAATATGATCATCACTGCCACATACCAAAGAAGGGAAAAAAAGGCATTTAAATTGTTTCAGTCAAAAAGGATAGGCAAAACCGAAATCCAAGTGAGGGAGGCTTATTCACAGCAATTTTTGGACAGATTATATAGAACTTAAGAGACCTAAATTGATTACAATCATCATTGCCACGTATCAAAGCCAAATAAAGATAAAATATTATAAACAAAAATAGGTA
>NW_010382932.1:0-522 GCF_000414095.1 Morus notabilis
TTGAGATTTTGGATGGTTTATAATTGATATGTAAACTGATTGTAATGACTACCACGTCAAAGACATAGTTGACCTTGGGAGTCAGAGTATTATGACTCATAGTGTAATATGTCCGGTCATAATATTATGACCAGTCAGTCATAATAGTATGAGTCATTGTCTATGAGTGAAAATGGCCGGTCATAGTCTGGTCATAGTATTATGACCGGCCATAAGGCAGTCATAGTGATATGACCGTCCAGTCATAATATAATGACTGAAATTAGGGCCGGCAATTTCGGACACGACATGATGAAATGATATGAAAACGACACGAGATAAATGGGTTTAGACCGCACAATTATTAATTAGGTCGTTAACGGGCTGGCATGAATAACACGAAAATAAATGGGCTGAATTCGTGCCAGCCCATTTAACACGCTTAACCCGTTTAGTTATACATGCCGTTATCGGGCCGATACGGTCCGGCCCGGCCCGACCTGTTTATTAAGCCCATATATATGTTTATATATATATATATAT
>NW_010382933.1:0-522 GCF_000414095.1 Morus notabilis
ATATATATATATATATATATATATATATTAGTTGAACCGTTCAATATTGTGTTAAGCAAACATTTTTATTGTTTCTATATGTAGATTGGGGGCTTGGTTTTGTTTTTTTAGGTTTGTTTTCTATAGGATTTGACACATGTCATATGAAACATAACATTAACAAATAACTAAATCGATGAGTTTCTGTTAATTTGTTTGGTCTTACAATTTTGAAACTGAAATAATCAATTGAACTTATCGGTACGAAATAATGATGATAATGAGTTAAATGACACCTAAGAAGGAGCTTGCACGACAAATATATGCACGGAAAGCCATAACGCATTATTGGTTCGATCTATACGAGAAACAAAGAACAAATTAACCAGCCAAAAGCCGGCCACCAGCTAATGCCTATCCGGGATCCTCTGCCCCATTTTTCTGTCTCTCCTTCTGTCCGTCCAATAAACTTCGGGCACATCATTTAAAATGCCAACTCATATTTAACATTCTTATTCACCGTCCTTTTTACGTTTACGATAT
>NW_010382934.1:0-522 GCF_000414095.1 Morus notabilis
TTTTTTTTTTTTTCATTGACAGATATTTTTAGAATTTTTCGTCAAGTTTACTATTATAGGCGTAGTTGTACTCATTATACTATTTTACCATATTAACTATTAATCTATTGCCGCTCATCATAAAATATAATTTAAAGAAAAAAAAAACTAATTACTTCCTATGAAACTATATGCTACTTGAAAGTTTGCTCATAATTTTGATAGCCCATAGTTTTTTCATTTAGTTATTTTCCACACGAGGTTTGCTAAGTTGGCCACACAGGGAGAAATGACGAATGCATAACCAATTGAGTAGTGGAAACTGATTATTTATTAATATATTCAACCAATATATCATCCACAGAAACTATATCCGAATATACCAAGGCATAACTCTTCCTATTAATAGAATATTCGGTGGTTCTTCGGCATAAAAAATAATGAAGAATAGAATATTCGATGCTTCTTCGCCCCTGGATCCCAACCTGATTCCGTCTCTTCTTTATTGAGGCTTTTGTTTTTGTTTTTTTGTTTTTAGAGTGT
>NW_010382935.1:0-523 GCF_000414095.1 Morus notabilis
TATTTAAAATATTCTAAGCCTTTCAAACACCTATTACAAGAAATTGAAATTTTGACTTTTTAAGGCGTTTCAAGAAGTTTCTAAGTAAAACTTTAACTTTGCACATCTTGGCCTACAAAAGTCCAAATGGAATGATTCTAAGTGCTACACCTTACTAATGATGCACACTAAATGGTAGGATAAGTGTCTTAAGTGCAGTGATCCCGGTTCTAGAAGTTGGGTTCAAATTAACACTTTTTTCGTTGTGCCAAGAACGTTATTTTGACCTTTTTGACGGAAATGATCATAAAACATTTCACATAGATCTAAAGGGTGTAATTCCAGTTTCTAAATAAATTAGACACCTAGAGCTTCGAAAAAAGCTATTACATGCCAAAATCTAATCTCTATAAATACCTCAAAAATAGTTTCTAAGAAATCAAAATTCTATTCCTTCTTGGTTTTGACAGCTTTTTGAAAGTTTCTACATGAAATTTCTAATGCGCACAACTCAGGTTACAAAACTCCAAATGACGTGATTCTA
>NW_010382936.1:0-523 GCF_000414095.1 Morus notabilis
TTTTTTTTTTTTTTTGGGAGAGTCAATGTGAAGGACAAGTTTTAAAATTTTTCCCTAAATTTATTAACTTGTTGGAACTTGTTCTCCCATTTTAAGATGTGTTATATTCTCTATCCCCATTAATTTTCTGTAAGTGTGAAGTATTCCCCTCCAGGGTACCCTCAAACTATATGGCACTTGTTTTATCATGCCCTAAAACTAAAAATATAGCCTTCAGGTCCCTGATCTGTGTAAACGTGTTTAAAATTTTCCAGCCAATTCTTAGAGAGAAATGGATTTTCAAGTTTGGAAGTTGGCGACCGAGTTTTTCTCTTATAATGAATCTCTCTCTCATTGCCTGAGGCATTTTGGATGCAAATTCTGTAATTTCATTTTTTCCAAGATTTTTCACTCAGCAACAAATGGGCGCCTTTTACAAGAGTGATGCTTGTGAAGAGTTTGTTGGAAAACGCTTCACAAATTATTTCCTCAAATGTGCTTTAAGTAATGAGAAATATTTTACTGTTAGAAAAGTAAATATTTC
>NW_010382937.1:0-522 GCF_000414095.1 Morus notabilis
ATTAGAATACCCGAATCTTTCTCATCAACTCTTTAAATCTACGAAGACGTGTGTGTGGGCACACTAAAAACAAAACAGGATTAGTAAATAAACATTTAAGTTTTTCACGAATACCAACACATGCACGACATGAAATTTGAGAGAAATTTTTTTTCTTTTCCTCACTCTATAAAACCGGCCACACTATACTGGGGAGAGTACAAATTGTGTTCTCTAATATTCTTTAATTTTCTATTTATAGAGTAGTAGTTAGACTCGCAGAAAAAGTCAAAATTTTATCTCCAAGATAAAGCATGATAATTATATCCCACTTCTAATTGATTTTAGAAGCAAAGTTCTCTCTCTCCCTTATCCCATAAGGCCGGCCACCACAGGGATATTTCTCCCTGTGGTAGGCACAAATAGCAGATAGGAAGGAGGCAAAATTCTGCTTTTATCCTGCAGTCTAATTTTTGTAATGACTGAGAAAATTTCATACCTTAAATAATACAATTTATGTATTTAAGCCAAGGATTTTCCTAG
>NW_010382938.1:0-523 GCF_000414095.1 Morus notabilis
CCGCCTGCTCTTGTTTATGGGTGGCTTCGCCCTTAACAGCGCACTTGCATGCAATTTTCTATTGCTAGGACGAGAATTTTATAACAAGGTAAAAAAAAAGTATTCTGTTAGTATAATATATTTTTTAACCATAAGTTTCTATTAAATTCAATTAAATTTTTATATTTTTCTTAATTTGATATAACTATAATGTTAATATTCTTTTATACCATGACACGACACAATTTTTGAGGGACTTTGATCTTAGACTTGACGAGTAAAACGGACTCCTTTTTCTCTTTTGCTTGAAGTATAAGAAATGTTATCGAGTAATGCTTTTTGGTTCTCAACACATAAAGAGGATAAACTAAGATTACATATACACGTTCATACACATGTATGAAATGAAGGAAATGCAGAGGCAATGCACGGTCACACATACTTCATAATTTGAATGGTAAATTAACAAAAGTAGGACTTGTGATAAGAGGGCTTTCTTTCAAAATCATTATCTATAGTATTCCTAACCCATTTGATCGATATA
>NW_010382939.1:0-523 GCF_000414095.1 Morus notabilis
AAGCTCTCTTTCAACTTCTTTTCATTTTCTTCTTATTAATATTATTATTATTGTTCTTCATCAACTTCCCCCTTGCTTGAAAGCTGCTCATTTTTTGATCTCGATATATGGTGAAACAAGAGGCTGTTAAGGTTTCCTGTTTGTGTGAGAGATAAACAAGAAGAACAAGAGAGAATCGACTATCAAGAGTAAAATCTTTGAAAAGAATACTGCGATATATATACGTATATATATGTTTTGGGCTATATAGATCAGACGGTTGGGGTTGTTGTTGGTGTTTGATCGGATGACCTTCCTTTAGTACTGGGATATGAAAGAGAGATTTTCTTTCATAGGTTCATATATATCCCCACACACACACACACACACACATATATATATAAAAGTACTATACCCCATCTTGAAAAAAACATGTTACCCATTTTAAAATATACACCCACTTAATTAAGTAGTACGGCTTAATATACACATTAAAAAAAAGGAGGATGAGGAAAATAGATCAAATTAAGAGGGTAATAAAATT
>NW_010382940.1:0-523 GCF_000414095.1 Morus notabilis
CGGCGCAAAACATTTTAACTTCTGCTGGACACATTTCAGATCATTCAGGAAGACTATTCACATACGTAGGTTCACATTCGAAAAGACCTCCATCGCCAAGCCCCCAACTCAAAAGATACATTAGAAAAATAAAAATGCAAAACATATCAAGACTTCAACTCAAAAGAACATCGCAAGACAAAGCCAAAAACCACTAGAAACATGCAGAAAACTTATACAAAAAATAAAATAAAATCGAGCGAAAGAAAAGGAATTTAGGAAAGTTCGCGTTTCACGAATTTTGAAGGTAAATTTTTGGTTAAGACTGTATCATAATTCAGTTTCCTAAATGCAAGTTCGTATTTTATTGCATATTGCATAACATATAAAGTTCGTGTTCATATATATATGGTGCTCGTGAATTTCTATTCGTTCATTAATTGACGGGTAATAATTACCTACCTATATATGTACTCAAAATACACGCATGCATCAATTGTTAGAGAGATTGTAATATATCTCTCAATCTTGATATCACAAAATT
>NW_010382941.1:0-522 GCF_000414095.1 Morus notabilis
TTACCGAACTCCACACATTTTTGTTTTTAATTCTATACGCGTGGGGTATAGTTTAGGGGCATTATATATTATATAGTTAAATATTAAGATATGAAACAATAATAATAGGTTTCTAACGTTTACGTTTCTTCAACATATATGAAAATTGACAATATTTGGGGAGCTAATAAAATTGGCATATGATGTCCCAGCACAACTCAAAATCTAGTCCAATGCCACCTTATAGACCGAAATTTGTGCAAAATTGGGCATCTGGAGGACCTGGAATGCAAGCTATTTTCCTAGATTCTGGCCAAAAATCATGTGGTACAGGCGTTTTTCTTCCGCAAAGAACAGGCAACGGCATGCATCCAAGCAATAAGAAGCCAGGTACATCAAGATCATTTCTCTACGCTAGTACTAATTATAGGCATGTACAAATTGAGTACTAATTGCTATATTACAATTTATTTTTGAAGAAAAACACCATACGAAATTTTCAAGAATGCCACAAAAAAAATTAAAACTATTTTATTTTTATCA
>NW_010382942.1:0-523 GCF_000414095.1 Morus notabilis
TTTTAAAAAATTCCAAACAAAAGCCTCGACGGGACCTTTTTCTCCAAAAGATTTTGCTTTCCTTTTTTGAATTTTGTAACGTGCGAGATATAAATAAAGGGCATATACATAATAAGTTATTGTTTTGTATCATATATATTAATTATCAGGAATATACATGCATACATACATATATATGTATATATTAGGAGCAAATCAGGAAAGTATTTTATTGTTTCCTTTTCCAAGTCGGATTGTGATTGTTAACAAATAAATACTAATAATTTGGGCTTCTAAACCTCCACCCCAGTGCATTGTTTCCTTTCTTGGCTCTTCTTGCGAGTTAGTCATCGCCGAGTATTGGCCTTCTTGGTTCTTCTTCGGTTCGGCCTTGCTTTCTTCTTGTACAAAGTAATTAACGGTACATTTAGTTTACTAATTTAAATTTTTAATTTGAGTTAAGATTTGATTTTATATGAGAGATTTTTAATATAATAAAAAAATTAAGATTTTATTTGAGTTTTTAATTTGAATTGAGATGTGA
>NW_010382943.1:0-523 GCF_000414095.1 Morus notabilis
TTAATCGAATTGGATTGGATTTAATGATATACTAGTAATTAGATTGAGTTTGATTGGATTTCTAAAAACTGATTTTTAATTGGATTTGCTGTTATATGACTAAAATAGGCTGAATTTAATTGGATGAACACCCCTAGACAAAGGCATGTTTGGAAAACAAGAAACCAAGACAATAAATAATACTAAGAGACACCAGTAGTATTTGACACCACGTACCAATAGAATGTGATCGTGGACCATTTTAACCCAAATAGCACAGAGAATTTTGTTTCATATACACGCATTCAGTAAATAAAGAGAATTTGTTTTTTCATTTGTAAGAATTAAAACTTTAATTTGATGTAAATAAGATATCATTTAACAGTTAAAAGTCTTGTCTTGTTTATAGAATTGTTGTTTTTCTCATACTACTAAAGGATTCCCCAAAAAATAATTTCAATAGTTGAAAATTGTTGTTTTTATGAGGTGATACCTAATAGTAAGATGTAATCTTATTATTATTATTATTATTATTATTATTATT
>NW_010382944.1:0-523 GCF_000414095.1 Morus notabilis
CTGCCTTAACGCTCCAAATCAGTCGCCCTACTCCTTTTGTTTTTGTTTTTTTTGGGCCTCGTTCAGTTCGCGGATTTGAGTTTTCAATTCGAGTTAGAATTTTTTACTGTAACAGAAAAAGTTAGATGTGACTTTTTATGAGAGTTTTTAACTATAATAAAATTATGATTAAAAAATTAAATTTGTGAAATGAACGAGGCTTTGATTTTATTATCGTTGTGAGAAATAAATAAATATATCTCGAGCTGACCTGTCTTTTTTTTATGGAAAGGAAAGCTGACCTGTCTATTGAATGCTCATTGTTTCATAAATTATCGAAAAATTGTTAAAAAGCACTACAATCTAATTGAAAGTAGGCTCTTTGTGAGTCTCACACTAACGCGAAGATCATTCCGGAAGATCACTAATCATAAGAATCTATGGAATTCTCCCAAGATATTTTTGCTCTGCTTTTTCTGAAACCTTCACGAACCGCCATAGCCATTTCCCAGTGCTATAAATTCTCCATCTCCGTTCTTTCCCT
>NW_010382945.1:0-523 GCF_000414095.1 Morus notabilis
TCACATGTGCCAACACTCCACAACAAAACGGCGTAGCAGAAAGAAAGAACAGGCACCTAGCAGAAATTTGTCGAAGTATGCTTCATGCGAAGAATGTTCCGGAACGATTTTGGGCAGAAGCAATGAAGACTGCAGCTTTTGTCATCAATAGGCTTCCTCAACAAAGGTTATGTTTTCTTTCACCCTTTGAAAAATTGTGGAGCATGAAACCTACAGTTAGCTATTTTCGAGTTTTCGAATGTGTATGCTATGTATTTGTACCTGATCTTTTACGTAGCAAGATTGATAAGAAAGCTGTTAGGTGTATTTTTATGGGATATGACAGTCAAAGGAAAGGGTGGAAATGTTGTGATCCTATAACCGGGAAGTGCTACACATCACGGAATGTGGTGTTTGATGAAGTGTCTTCATGGTGGTCCTCAGAAAAGGAGACATTACCAGACTCAGGTATTTTCAAAGATAAGTTGGAATCTGCTCAAATTCGGTTGAGTTTAGATAAAGCTGAAGATGAAGATAATGGCTG
>NW_010382946.1:0-523 GCF_000414095.1 Morus notabilis
CGAGGCAGTCCGAAGAAAAGCCTCGACCTGGGGGGCAGCTGTTGTGTGGGAAACTTCACACTAACACGTCAAACAACGATCATGCCACACGTGGCCCCATGCCTGCCACATCAAATAGGCCCGACACCCGAGGCTCACTTTCCTCTCGCATATGGTATGGGAGCTGAGTGCATAAGGGGGGTTCGAGGCCGCTGACCTTATACACAGTCGAGACCTGTTAATACAGGTAACGTAATAGGGTCGACCGAGAGAAAAGCCACGTATGACAAATTTTGGCATGGGCGCAAAGGGCAGAACACAAGCAACTAGATCCGCATCCCAAGAAAAACCCCTGAGGTCATCAGCTTAATATCTCAAGGTTGCGTCTGGGTTTATAGGAGGTCAGTTGCACAGGAAATGATTACAAGCCCCTAAAACCGCCTGGAACGGATCACTAACTATTACAAAGGATCTACAGAGTCGTAATGGGGGGACAAATTGGATGAGTGAACAGTCCAAAAGGTGCTGACAAGCTACGGTCTAG
>NW_010382947.1:0-524 GCF_000414095.1 Morus notabilis
AAAAAAAAAAATAAAAAATCACACATATCAAATGATTAAAAACACTGGCTGAGAGTAAAAATGAAACTAACTACTACTTAATTACCACCACTCAACGACGTCGTCTCTCAAACACATGGGTACTTTTTTACAAACCAAAGAAAAAAAGAAAAGGTGAAGGGGGCTAAAACTGAAAAATAAGAGAAAAATCAAAATAATAAATCAATCTTGATCATCAGGAGAGAAGCCAAGCGACCATAGCGTTTTGCTTGTCGGAGTTAATAATCTCCGATCCAAATTTGTGATTATTATCGTCTTCGTGATCACCTTCCCAATTATCACTTTCCCACAACAAGGACAACATTTTTTCTTTCTCCTGGTCCCACATTGCCTCTTCATGATGATGATGATGATGATCATGCCCTAGCGCCACAGTCGATTTGCTAGTATTTTCCCAACCCCACAAATCAACTCCACCGTCGTCAAAATTAATACCTGATGAAGCCATTGAAGAGCTCGAAAACCAAGACTCAGTAGTACAAATT
>NW_010382948.1:0-524 GCF_000414095.1 Morus notabilis
TCTAATTGATTAGTATGTGTATATATATGGATGATTTTTCAATATTAACTAGCATATTTTATTATTATTATTATTAAAAAAATTTAGAATTGACCCTTAAAGTTCAATGTGAAATATTATAAAATAAAAAAAATCAATGTGAAATCATATTGCCCCTTTGTTAGTATTGTCCTTTTATTTAAATTATTTAAGTTGATCTGTTTTAATAAAAAGGAAGTTATGATTAAGGAGGTGAATAATAGAGATATTACCCTTATAAAAGGATAGTTTTAAACTTTTCTCTATATATAGTCAAGAACATTTCCCTAAGAAGAAAAATACTAGTCGAGAATATTCGCATGTTCTTAATGATTTTCTTATATCTCTTTGCGAAAGTCCTTTCTTAAATATATTGTTTCACATTATTACAAGTTATAATGATAGTTATTTTCACCAATGACTCTGAAGATAGGTACTTGTCTTGTGTTTGTCATTGACTGTAACACCCTGAAGAATTAATTAAGATTAATTAAGGTAATTAAGAT
>NW_010382949.1:0-524 GCF_000414095.1 Morus notabilis
AGAAGATCTACATCCATCTCATAGTAATTGCAAACTTCTATATACAAGCCAGAGCAACTCTTTACAATCTCAAACCAACGAGTGATTGCTAAAAGGCAATGAAAACCGATCAAGGAGGGCAAAACCAAAGAGAGAATTTTTGTGTCATGAATTCCCACCAGGCAACCTAAAGTCTAATTCCAATTTCAATTAAATTGATTTAATTAATTTGCCCAACTTCGTTATTCCCTTGCTTATATAAACTAAAAAGGATTAAAATATGGTAAATCAAAATAATTTGCCGTTAACTTTTATATATATCAAACCAAGAACATGCACATATTATCTTAAAACCAAGGGATTAAAAATTCTAATTGAGAAAGTAATAGAAACTCACCTAGCATGAATAATCTTAACACTTGTTTTCATATTAGGTTGCGACCAGTTGTATGTGATTGAACCCGCAATTCCGCTAAGCCAAAGAGTCCCTTTTTACAAAAATAAAAGAAAATACTAAAATCTCAGAAGACTATCATCAAATTCGT
>NW_010382950.1:0-524 GCF_000414095.1 Morus notabilis
AAAAAAATAAAAAAAAAAGGTAGGGCATTTCACATTTGCATGTGCGCCTGCCCTTTGCTTTCAGTAATTACCAGCAAAAATATCCCAACAACACTGTTTTTAGCTGTTTGGTGAGGTCACTTTTAAAGCTCATTTATTTGTGACCCTTACCAAACGTGATTCAAGAATTTTATTAAACTTTATGGAGATTTCTATAGTAGCTGTCCTATCAAGATAAGTATGTGGTCAAAATTTTATTAAAATGAAAATATGCAAAATATAATTTATATGATGTTTGATTTGAGGATTCAAACTATGATTTGAATTATAGTTTATGGTTTGTTACAGTGTTTTCTCTCATTAAAAAATACACGTAAATCAAAAATTATTTTAATCACATAATTCTAATCTATGAACTAAACATCTACTTAAAATAAATTTAACTGTTCAAAATAATCCTATCAGTAGGTTATTTTTTTTACACCCCACCGTAGAATTCTCGTAACTTTCCATTTGTTCTGTTTTTCTTTCTTCGAACTCATGCG
>NW_010382951.1:0-524 GCF_000414095.1 Morus notabilis
TTTATGTTCTTATGCATGTAATTACAATAAATAAACATATGGTCTGATGCATGTAATATAAACATTAATATATTCATAAACTAATCCTCTCTCAGTATTCGGTATACATTTTGTGCACAAAGAAAAAGATGAAGTATTCAGTAAACTCTGCAGTTTTCAGTTGTTATTGTTGCCCACTAGAGCCACTCATGGTCGTGGGGAAACCAGTTTGGTGTAAATTTCTTTCAAACTAGCTTCGTGACTAAAGTAGATGCTGTTGACATCAATACATTTTTATTTTATTATTCAATTTCTTTTATCTGTCATCAAATTTAACTTTAACATCTTGATATTTGATATGCTAAAAAGCTGCCTCTAGATAGACTCTTGCTCTTTAACTCATAATCCATAAAGCACTAAAGCAGCCATTTTCTCCACCTCCTTTTTCGCTTCCTTTTACTGACTTTTGGTTAGCAAAGTTGTGGCCTTAAAAATCAATCTATTACCATTACACCAAATATGTTTTTTCTTCTTCTTTTTTTTTT
>NW_010382952.1:0-524 GCF_000414095.1 Morus notabilis
ACTTTAAACTATTTATTAATAATTTATTTAAAGGGTAAAATAGTCTTTTAAAGCTTAAAAAGTGATGGATTGGTTAAATCTTTCTATTGATAGAAGAATCTGATTTGATGGGCTATGAGTGAGACCACAAGCATCCACCTCTCCTTTCCCTTTAACTAAATAATGGATTAGGACTCTCCCTCCCTCCATTTATCCCTCTTAGCAAACATATCATAAGGTTTTGGCTCAATTAATAATTTCTTTACACTTTCTTCTCTTATAGAAACGAGAGAAACTACGTTAGTTGATAAGATGGGTTTCTACTTATAATTTGGTTACTTCCAATTCATGATCTTATTAGTTTTTAAGAGTTTTCACGTGTTTTTAGTTTGTTTTGTATGTTAGTGCTGCAGATGAAAGTTCGGGCAGCCTGACCTGGGTTCGGTGGCCCAAATAGAAATTTCGGGGCAAAACAACCTAGCCTAAAAAGGAGAAGGTTGGCTCAGCCCTTGCCCGGCCCAAAACTTTATAAGGTGTTTTTTTTT
>NW_010382953.1:0-524 GCF_000414095.1 Morus notabilis
TTTTTTTTTTTTTCATATTCCTTATAAGTAAACATGTCATTGATGTGTAGGTGAATGCTGTGAAGTTTAATGAGTATGCGTCTGTGGTCGTTTCAGCGGGGTATGATCAGTCATTGCGTGCTTGGGACTGCAGGTCTCACAGTACTGAGCCAATTCAGGTTTGTTTGTTTCAAGGTTTGGGGTTTATGGCTTTGTAGTGACTTGTTTATTACTGGGAAGTTCTTTTTTTTTCTTTTTAAAGGAAAAATTTTGGCTAATGTTGCAGATCATTGACTCATTCGCGGACAGTGTGATGTCTGTTTGCCTAACAAAAACTGAAATTATCGGAGGAAGCGTTGATGGGACTGTACGAACATTCGATATTCGTATTGGTAGGTATGTCATGTTTTTAATGAACTAGTTCATAATTACCTGATATCTATGTACTTTAGAATTCAAAATTTGTGAATTTGTTAGCTTCATGAATAAAGATGATGACTTTTGTTTTCCTCGTATTAAGAATGCCAAACTTTTTTTTTTTTTTT
>NW_010382954.1:0-524 GCF_000414095.1 Morus notabilis
AAAAAAAAAAAAAAAAAAAGGTTGAAGATATGCAAAACTAATCAGTATGATATTTTCTCACTTGAACACAAATAATCGAATATAGAATATAGTACTGTGTTCAATTTATATAAAACGGATGGTAGAGGAAAATCATGAGGATACTCTATTTGAAAAGAAAAAATGAATTAAATAAAAAAAATGAATGCTCAAAATACAAAAGTCCTAAACGATATTATATTTTTTCTTTGAAAAAAAAGGTGAGGATATTATAGTATGGTAAGTAGGGAACATTACGCCGTGGCTAGCCATATAACTACTCCATATACAAAGGAAGTGATCATCTTCCCACCTCCCAAAGTAAGAAATAATAACGACGAGGAAAAGTATAAAAGAAAGAATGATCATGGGCCCTTAGACCACCAACAAAGACACTTTCTTTTCTATATGGATTGTCAGGAATATAAACATTATAGCATGTGCGGCCACTGTTGCAAATAATTTGACTATGCTTGTAAGTGCACAAGTCGTATAAATAATAAAGT
>NW_010382955.1:0-524 GCF_000414095.1 Morus notabilis
ATATATATATATTTTTCATGCTGCAACAACAACAACAAGCATTAACTACAATTTAATTAAAGTCGGCTATGTGAATTTTACTTTTTCACGCAGCTCTGTTTTTCATGAAATAAGTAACTACAACAACAACTACTTGTGCCAAAACCTCCCACTTCTAACTTCCAAGCACCTTATTTTGGTAAAGTTGAGTTATTCCAAGTGTCATGGCTAAAAGACACTACTTTGCGTCCAATTCTTTTCGCTCCACACATTGCTAACTATTTTGAATTAAACAATTGTAAAAACCTATGAAATGCTAGATGTCAAAACTTTCGGTGCAAATAAACCATAATGAATGTTAGTTTAGATAGATGTCAAAACTTTCTATAAATGGAATTGGCGAACAAGAATGTACCACATATTTGCCAAAACAGATTCTCGAGATACGCCAAACGTAATTACTAGAAATCCAATTTGAACTCAAGTAATTCTCGAAAACCCTTAACGAAGAATTGAGCAAGAATTATCTCATACATTATGCATGC
>NW_010382956.1:0-524 GCF_000414095.1 Morus notabilis
CGGCGGTTCCATCTCCGCCGCCGATTTCTTCGAGGACCAAATCCAAAGGCTGCGGCAAGATCTTGAGGCTCGACGCGACGACCGAAATCAGATTGATCAAGAATCTTGTGGATTTATCGGAATTGATTCGTTTTCTTCTCTTTCTTGCGCAAATGATCGGATTTTGGAGGTGGATTTGAGGCGCATTGGAGAGGAAGGAGCCGAAATCGGGAGATTTTCGTGGAAATGGAGAGATTTGAAGCGAAACGGTCCTTTCGGCGATGGTGTTGAAGCGTCGAGAGTTGTATGAGAGGAGGATTGGGGCTTTGAAGATTAGGGTTTTCAGCATTGTTCTCCTGGTGTGCTCTGCTCTGAAGAAGAAGAAGAAGAAGAAGTAGAAGAAGAAGAAAGTAACCGTTTGAAAAGAGCTGAGCGGGTAGTGAGTTTTAGGCCATTGTTTTTCGTGAATGTTTTTCTTTCTCTCTCTCTCTTTTTCTTCTAAAAATATATAATAAAATAAAAGTTTCTCTCTCTAATTTCTGGTT
>NW_010382957.1:0-524 GCF_000414095.1 Morus notabilis
TTTTTTTTTTTAATTTGTTTGTAACTTCGATTTCATTTTTCCTGTTTGGTGTAGTGTATATTAAGCAATAAAACTGACATAAATTCTTATTATTTCAAATTTAAGAAGCAAACCTCTCACATCGTAGTCTTCCTCTCCGCACTTGTTTCAAGAATTTAAGAACTAGATTAATAACTTTAAAAAAAAAGTTTGTTTAATCATCTTAAGAACAATGATTAGATCTCTAACATGAATGACCTCCTCCCACCAATGTTTGTTCCCATAACACCAACACGAGGAAAAATTAGAAAAATGAAAAGAAAAGAAAAAAAAGCTGGTTACCCCTGAGATTGTGAAAATCAGCACATTTATAATAAAATTATTGAACACCAGCGGCGTCCACCAATAAAAGATAGTCACGCAACATGAGACTATAGATGAGACCCACCTACACTACACTGATAGGTGCGGTGCTCCCATGCATTTTTCTCATATTTACAGGTGACACCCTTGCAAAAGAGTCCTTTTCATTGATGATTTTTTTT
>NW_010382958.1:0-525 GCF_000414095.1 Morus notabilis
ATAGCTTTGTTGTGCACGAATTTGACCCCCTTTTATGATGCAAGTTCAAGAACAAAATTTCTTTTGAATGTGGATGTACACGGTGCTTTTGATTTTTTACGATGTCTCTGTTGTGGTGACTCAAGTTTTATTTTGCATTGAATATGCTGATATGTCTTCATTTTCATTTAAAGTTTTTTACTTTTACATTTATGGTTGCCATTTGTTCTTGGACTCCAGCAATGAACTGAATGGGCTTTATTATTTAACTCTGTTACACCCTTTTTCTGTTTTCTTTTTTCAGGTCAATATGGGATGCAAGAGGCCTTTTGAGGGGATGGAGTTCGAGGAGCTTCGCTTTAAGCATTCTAGACAGCTTGAATATATCAACAAGCCAACTTCATTTTCTGGAGTTTTGTCTTGCTATGGTACACGCCAGGAAGCTCTTATTCCAGGTAAAACATGGCTCGGCACTGCCAGTGTTCTCTGCTACTTAACCGGCTGAACTATGCTTATTCGGTTGCATTATTTTAATGTCTGGTTTGG
>NW_010382959.1:0-525 GCF_000414095.1 Morus notabilis
CCAAGTAGAGATTGATTATGCATATCCCTCTCTTGGATTTATGAATGCTCTTTGCAAACCATATGAACTGGAATCTGTGAAGACTCTCCTCTCTTCAAAGCTTAAAGCTCTGTAAATGTGAATTTGAAGAAGCGGTGGAATCATTTCCAGAGGAAGGGCTGCTTCCACCCACTTTGACTTTTCTCCGGATAAGTGGATTTTAAAAACTTAGTCTCGTTCGGTTCGTTAATTCGAGTTTTTAATTTGAGTTGATATGTGAATTTATAAGAGCTTTTTATTGTAACAAAAAAATTTAGATGTGATTTTTTATGAGAATTTTTAACTGTAGTAAAATTAAAATTAAAAACTCGAGTCGTGAAATAAACAAATCCTTAAAGCCTAAATGGAAAAGGCTTTCAACACCTCACCTCTCTTCAAGGATTGAATATTTGGCGGTGCGGAGTGTTAGAGTGCTTACCGGAAGAAGGGCTGCCCATTTCTCTTACTCATTTGAGCATCGAATACTGTGATTTGTTAGAAGAGCGG
>NW_010382960.1:0-525 GCF_000414095.1 Morus notabilis
TGAGAATTATTGCAATTATCTTCTAAAGGACCAGTAACATCCTCTGAGACTATTAAGATCAAATTAATAAGCAATTATTTTCACATGCTTGTAAGACAAGACAAAATGGATTCCAAGGAATACTCTACGTTTAACAAAACACTGATTTCTTCTTTACACACCTTATAAATGAAGGGTCTCATGACACCAAATCACAAATATTGCCAACTACGCAAGCTCTTACTCACATTAAGCATTAGCCATCTAGTATTGCTATTAAAACAAAAACAAAAAAACAAAAAAAGGAAAAGAAATCAACTTGATCTCCTTTTTTTTTAATATATTGAGGTCTATTTATAATTATTGAACCTGGTCAAAATTACATCAAAATAAAAAAGTATGCAGATCAGACAATTTCTTATACATATTTAACGATTGAAATAGTAAATTATCAATGGTTTAATTTTTCTGGTGTCACCAGAAAAATGCCTTTTTATTTTTGAATGATTGGAATTTTAATCCGATTTGTTTTTTTTCAAAAAAAAA
>NW_010382961.1:0-525 GCF_000414095.1 Morus notabilis
AAAACAATTACAATGTAAAAGGTGATTTTAATAAAAATGAAAATAAAAATTGAGTAAGTGCACATTTAAAAAAATATATTTTAATAGGAATAAAGCGAAAAATATATTCTAAAAACTGCATCATAGTAAATAAACTGTAGAAGAATTTTTAAAAGAAATAAGTAAATAGAAAGAATTAGAAAAGGTAAAACAAAAAAAATAAAAAAGTGAGTTGACGAGTGGCACATGGAGAAAGATGAATGAAAAGAGAGTTTGGGTTTTTAGGTATGTTATAGATTATAGAATATAGATTAGTAAACTGTAGCGCAGTTGGTTAAGTGAAAAATTAGAAGTAGGGGTATTCACAGTCAGATTAGAGGTCAATCCGTAATTCAATCCAAAACTACGGATTAAGAAAATCTCAATCTGTGTCCGATCCAAAACCTTTTCAGATTGGATCTAATCTAATTTAAAACATATCAGACTCACGAATTCCGACCTTTAAAAATATAAATTAATAAATATCCATACAAAATAAACACAAAT
>NW_010382962.1:0-525 GCF_000414095.1 Morus notabilis
AACTCCCTATCACACATATATATATGTATATATATATACATATATATATATATATATATATATATATGCGCTGTATAACTTGGAAGATTATTATAAATTTTGGTAAAAACGCGTGCTCTAATCCTAACATATATTCCTGCAAATTATTATAATTAGCTACAGTACTGGTTCAGGGAATTAGGCAATAAGATGTTATTGTTGGAAAGGTTGGATCGAGCAAGGCCATATACACTTGTATGGAATATGGTGATTGGTGACCACTATATGGAAGGGATTTTTTTTTCCTCCCTAATTTGCTAAAAGAATATGCAAGTATTTTTTTAGGATGTAATTTATAGTTTGGCTTATAGTACAACCGGGAGAAAACTTTAAAAAGTACAGTACGACAGCGAATTGAGGGAAATGAGGGGGAAAAAAAAAAGAAAAAGAAAATGTAGAATGATAAAAAGTCAACAATTTTTTTTTGGTAGAAGATAAAAGTCAACATATATAACCATATATTTCTACAAAAAAAAAAAAAAAAAA
>NW_010382963.1:0-525 GCF_000414095.1 Morus notabilis
ATCAAAACCGTACACGTGTGCACCTAGGATTGGCAGTTCATTAACTCTTACTCTTGTCAAACGACAAGTCATTTTTTATCTAATAGGAAAGCTGCAAATTAGATGATGTCATTTTACTTGGAATTACTCCTTCAAATTCCACCTTGATTCCAAGTAGAAAACAACCATCCTAATTATAGCTCTTGTGAGGTCATGGCTTCACTTACCTTCTTCACGTTATGCCAAAGCTGAGCAAGTCTAGGCATTTTTTGGAACTTACTGAGTGGAACAACTTTAGTAGCCATGTCTGCTAGATTGTCTTCAGTCCCTATTTTCTCCAGTTCGATTGTTCCTTCTTCAAACTTGTCTTTGATGAAGTGGTGTCTCACATCTATGTGTTTTGTTCTTTCGTGATACACTAGATTCCTGCATAAATGAATGGCAGATTGATTATCTGAATATATCACTGAAGAACCTTCCATCACTTTGAGTTCCTTCAATAATCCCTGCAGCCAAATTATTTCTTTAAAACCTTCAACACCAGCA
>NW_010382964.1:0-525 GCF_000414095.1 Morus notabilis
TTTTTTTTTTTCAACTTTAGTTGGTCTTAGTTTTTTTTAGTATACGATTAAATTTATGTTAAAAATATACATAAAATAAAGGTTTTTTTTTTCATTTTTATACCCCATATTTTGAGATTATAAACAAAAATCATACTTACATATTGAATGCATCAATGTATACCTTCACATTTCAAATTCATACTAAATCCATACCATTTTTCAGTCAAAATTTATTTTGATTATGGAAAGACATAAATATCTTTCACATTTAATTTATGAATTTTGTAGTTTTTTAATAATCCTTTTCATATTCTTATTCTTATTTTCTTTAAGGGTATTAAGAACCTTTTATGGTCAAAATTGACTATTGTCCACGAATAGATAGAATTGAGCACGAAATCTGAATTTGAATGTATAAATGTGATACATCCAAAATATAAGGTATGATAATTATTTGATAAACTTAAAATATAGGGTATAAAATGAAAATAAAAATTCCCTAAAATAAATGAGAGTTAATTTTATACATAAGCAACTTATGTG
>NW_010382965.1:0-525 GCF_000414095.1 Morus notabilis
TTTTTTTTTTCAACTTCTGGGCTCGCTGCATTGGCAGACGGAACCAGAAGCGAACATGTCGGACGACATGCTCCTGCATTTCTCCTCCAACTCTTCCAACCAGTCCGACCACTCCTTGCCCACCAAGATTGCCAAGCTCGAAGCTCGAATGGTCGGCAAGGCCTCTTCGGCGGCTTCCGCAGCCGCCGCCATTGCCGTGCAGCCTGCTGCTCAGCAGCAGCAGCCCGCTTGGTCCTCCGTCGTCTCCTCCGCCGTGAAATTCGTCTCCGACGAATTGGCGGAACCCTCTACCTCCAGTGACTCCGACGATGATGTAAGAAACCCCTTCCTTGTATTTGTTATTTGTGACGAATGGACGTTAATTGGAATATTTTTTTGTGGCATTTTGTTCGGTGAACGGGCAACATTTATAGCAGTACTTTGAATTAATAGAATTGATCAAAATTTTCAATGGATTCCTGGACTTCTTGATCACATTGTGCAAAACGATGTTATTATGTACACTTCTTGGTTGTCCCATAATAA
>NW_010382966.1:0-525 GCF_000414095.1 Morus notabilis
ACTCCGTAATTTTTGTAATAACCCTAATCAATTTTTTGAATAAAAACTGCCTGGTAGACAAATATACTCAGCCCAGTAATTTTAGTATAAATGGGGGAGAAATTTAGAGAGAGAAGAGAGTATAAATGGGGGAGGAATGAGCAGCAGTTCAATGAGTAGAGAGAAACATTGAAGGGAAAATGAATTTCCATGATATTGGGCTAATCAGCCTTCACACGCACCTTATTCATATACATGCGAAAAAGCAACAAACGCTTTTCCACCAAAAATAAAATAAAATAAAAATAAATAGAGGATGTGACCAAAAGCCAAACTTAATAACGAGACCTAAAGTATTTTCCAAAATCACAAATATTAAAAAATTAATGTTGAAGAGTACCAAATTGGCTTAAAATAGAAAGCGCCTGAGTGCAAATGACTTTAAAACAACTTGAAAATAATATAAGTTGTTAACGTCCTTCAACACTTCTCACAAATATTTCATGATTAAAGAAGGACGAGATAAATGAAATATTGGGTGCGTTT
>NW_010382967.1:0-525 GCF_000414095.1 Morus notabilis
TCTTCTTCTTCTTCTTCTTCCTCCTCTTCAACTTCATCTCTTCGAGGTAATCGCGAAAGCCCTAGGGCGATCTCCTGCAACCTTGCTCTATCTCAGGTACGCTACGATCTCTTCGTTGATGCGCTTCTGTCACGTCTCTCTTTATCGGTCCCGTCTGTGTCTATTCGATTGTGATTTTGTGATCTGTTAATGGTGGTTTCCGATATTCGGAATTAGGGCTTTACAAATGGCGTCGAAGCGGATCTTGAAGGAACTCAAGGATTTGCAGAAGGATCCTCCTACGTCTTGCAGCGCAGGTATTGTTTATTTTTCATGTTATTTTTCTTTTTTATCTTTTTGGTTTATAATTTTGCGTGTTTGTTGCATAATCTTTGATGAGTTTGATTTCGTAGTTGATTATTCTTTGGAACCTTGGTGATCCTGCGTTTCTTTTTGAATGAAATAAACTCGTTTTGATTTTGTTTTGTTTACATCTGTTTCGGACTTTTTGTTGCATCTAATGTTGTAGAGCTTTTATTGGTGTTG
>NW_010382968.1:0-525 GCF_000414095.1 Morus notabilis
TATTTTTCCTTTTCTTTGAATCAATTGTAAACATCTTTTTATTTTTATTAATATTTATGATCTTGTAATTTCTAATCAACTTCCTTGTGGATCGATTTCGGACTACCAAACTTTTATTACTTGAAGAAGTTTGCAACCTAAAAGTTATAGCAACTCTCGGCATAGTCGGATCTTATACTCGTTACTCATACATACTGTTTTCTTTGGGCACCTAGTGGCCCTCAAGAATTTTTTCACGTCCCTCAATACTTGAACTCAAGGCCTCTCTCTTTATAAGGTTTTTAAGTCAAGTGTTGGAACCAATTGACCTTGCTTCGTAAGAGATAGAAATATGTTTACTTAGAATCAATGCTGATGAATTGTCCAAATATTTACTTTTTACTAGATGGGTGTACTAGTTTATGATGACGTGCTACGTTCAATTTACTGAATAATTTCTATACATATAAAGATACTTTTGGTTGGGTGGAGTTTAATGTAGCAGTAGAGAGAGGAGAAGCCATGAGAGAAACAAAAAAAAAAAAA
>NW_010382969.1:0-526 GCF_000414095.1 Morus notabilis
ATAATATATATAATTACAATATAATATATAATTATTATATTATATATAAATAATACATTATGTAGTCGTGTGTAATACACTATAATATATAATAATATTAGAATTAAAATATTATAATAGATAAAATGCTAGCATCACTCTTTTTGTCACTCTCTATATTCACTATTTGATATATAGACTCACTAAAATGATATATTATTATTAAAACAGAAAATGAAATAGCGGAATCTACGTGTCAAACAGTGAAAACTGACTTAAAAAGGAAAAGAAAAATATTTTTTAAAAAAAGTACTACAAGAAAAAGAAAAGTGTGATAATGAGAAAAGGAAATTATAATTAAGAAAATAAAAATAAAAACTAAAATTAAATTCAATTTCTCTTATAAAAGAGAAAAAATAGAAAAATAAAAAATAAAAAACAAGAAAGGAGAAAGGGGGGGAGAAGCACGTGCAGCGTCACCAGGTAGCATTGAAGAACACAGGTATATACGTATAGAGAGAGAGAGAGAGAGAGAGAGAAAAAAAAA
>NW_010382970.1:0-525 GCF_000414095.1 Morus notabilis
TCTTGTATAAATACCACAGCTGATTAATGAAAAGCTGAGCACAAATGATGATCGCACATCTACTGGTGCGTATGTAGTTTTTCTTGGTCCTAATCCTGTATCTTGGAGCTCAAAGAAACAATGATATGTCGCTCGTTCCTCCACTGAAGCAGAATATCGTGTTGTTGCTTCTGCTGCCTCCGAACTTCAGTGGGTTACTCATCTGCTTATTGAGCTTGGTATTACTCTATCTACATTACCGGTCGTCTACTGTGATAACATTGGTGCCACATACCTTTGTGCTAACTCTATTTTCCACTCTCGCATGAAACATATTGCAATAGACTATCATTTTGTTCGAGACCTGGTCGAGCGAGGAGCTCTACGTGTCTCTCATGTCTCCTCTTTTGATCAACTTGCTGATGCACTCACTAAGTCTTTATCAAGACCGCGACTTCATGATCTGTGTATCAAGATCGAGATTTCCTTTGGATCCCCATCTTGAGGGGGCATAATAGCGTGTGAATAGTGTGTGCATATCTCTAG
>NW_010382971.1:0-526 GCF_000414095.1 Morus notabilis
AAAAAAAAAAAAAAGGACTTTGACATAATTTGATCACCCACTTTAGAGGTTACCATAGTCGTCGTCAAAGTGGGGCATTGAGACCAATTTAGGACTCTAGAAAAGTTGCCAAAAGGATTTTTATTTATTTTTAATTTTCTTTGGGGAGAGATCCGGAAAAGGGAGTTGAGGATATTTGAAATTCCCCATTCAATTTCAATTTCCTTCCCGTATCTCCACCAATAATGGAATATAGATGATTTAGCACAGGTGGAAAGGGATAAGGAAAAATGGAAATATATATTTTAGGATTTGACCATTTCAATTTGTTTATTTATTAGAGATCAAATTCAATTTATATTTGCAAAATTTCCTTAAAAAATAAAACTAAAAAAATGAAAAGTAATACTACGGAAACAGGAAACTGAAAATAGTTTATATTTATTGTAGAAAGAAAATAACTGAAAATCAAACTTTAAAACACAAGATAATCGCATCATCATCGCTATAAAAAGGGAGAAAATCTTATGTGATATATATAAATATA
>NW_010382972.1:0-526 GCF_000414095.1 Morus notabilis
GTAAAACCGGGGCTTCTACCATGGCTCGCTTAAGAGCCTCAAAAGCTTCAGAAACTCCCGAGGACCACTGAAAAGTGTCCTTACATAACAAGTCAGTGAGAGGCGCCGCCAAATAAGCATACTCTCGAATGAAGCGTCAGTAATAGCCGGTGAGGCCCAAAAAACACCGAAGTTGTTTGGTGGATTTAGGAGGTGGCCAACGAACCATGGCCTCCACTTTCTGAGGGTCAGCTCTCATGCCAGAAGCTGACACAATATGTCCCAAATAGTCGATGGTCTCCTGACAAAAATGACACTTGGAGAGCTTGATAAAAAAATTATGGGAGTGGAGGCAAGATAAGACTTGCTCGAAATGTGTTGCATGCCCGTCCAAGGTAGAGCTGTAGATCAAAATATCGTAAAAAAAATTATGACAAACTTGCATAAAAAAGCAGTGAAAAGCCGATTCATAGTGGCTTGGAAGGTCGAAGGTGCATTCGTCAAGCCAAACGGCATGACCAGGAACTCGTAGTGCCCCTCGTGAGTA
>NW_010382973.1:0-526 GCF_000414095.1 Morus notabilis
GGAAAGAGTACTACTGTTTTCTAGATGGATACTCTGGTTATAACCAGATTGCTGTAGCACTGGAAGATCAGGAGAAAACAACGTTCACCTATCCTTATGGAACATTTGCCTTTCGGAGGATGCCATTGGCCTGTGCAACGCTCCAGCCACCTTCCAACGCTGTATGATGTCCATTTTCACAGATATGGTGGAGAAAACTCTTGAGGTCTTCATGGACGATTTTTTTGTTTTTGGTGAATCTTATGAAGATTGTTTGAAGAACTTAGAAAATGTGCTAGAAAGGTGTCAGGAGACCAATCTTGTATTAAACTGGGAAAAATGCCATTTCATGGTTCAAGAAGGAATTGTTTTAGGGCACATGGTTTCTAGCAGAGGCATTGAAGTTGATCAAGCAAAAATTGAAGTTATTGAGAAATTGCCCCCTCCAACCTTAGTCAAAGGAGTTAGAAGCTTTTTGGGACACGCTGGTTTTTACAGAAGGTTTATTAAGGACTTCTCAAAGATTTCCAAGCCCTTGTGCTCGTTA
>NW_010382974.1:0-526 GCF_000414095.1 Morus notabilis
ATAAAATTTAAAAAAAAAAAAAAAAAAAAAAAACTCACATGTCCATTAACGGTCTTCAAGCCCCGATCTTCTACTCTACAGTTGCCATCGATATGCATAGTTCTGATCGGCGCCTAAGCGCAGAACAAAGAAAAAATAAATAAACAAAAATAAAAGTTCGCTTCTTTCCAAAATCCAAATTAAATTAAATAATTCAACCTTATTCCAAAAAAGAAACCATAATCAATCAAAAAATAAAAACAAGAAAAGAAAACCTGATAAAATCGAGGCTTGCTCTTGTAGTAGGCGAGGCGCCCAGACTTGAGCACGAAGTAGCGCATGTTAATGGACTGGATGATGTTCCACCCTCCGCACCGCACCATCCAACCTTCACACTCCACTTCCGACGACATCACAACAATGGCGGATTCCAAAAACAAACAAAAAAAATCAAGAACGCGACCTAAGAGTCTGTTCTCTGTTTGGCTGTGTTATTTCTTTTCTCTATTTTCAAAACTGCGTTGAACGAGAGAACGAAAGTGTTTCG
>NW_010382975.1:0-526 GCF_000414095.1 Morus notabilis
TTTCATTTAGGATTAATCTCACAAATAATCTCGGAAGTTTACTATCAATATCACTTTAACCCATGACTTTTAAAACGTCTCATAGTTGGTCTCAAAAGTTTTATTTTGTTTCAATTTGGTCATTCTGTTAATTTAGTATTAAATATTTGACAAAAATATGTAAAAATTAGAGATCAAAATTGAAAACCTATAAAATCTAGGGATTAAAATAATTCAAAAAATTAAAAGTTAATCTCTACATATAGTCTTAATATTTTAACTGTTTCCAATTTTAATCCCTAATTTATACAGATTTCATTAAATTTTAACATTTATTACACAAAATAGCTGAAATTGGAACAAAATAAAATTTTAAAAACTAAATATGAGACGTTTGAAAAGTGAGTAAAATAGAATGCAGGGTAAATCTTAAAAACTATTTGTGGAATTAACCATTTCATTTACTCACATTTGGACCCAAGTAAAGCTGTGAGCTGGGCTTTCCCATATACTAAGCCAGGCCTAAATCCCCGAAGTGTCCAAAAAG
>NW_010382976.1:0-526 GCF_000414095.1 Morus notabilis
CGACGGGTGAGTCAATCACTATGGATTTTAAAATTGTAACAACGAAATAGATTGACAATGCAATTAAGTGTCTGTTTGAAATATGTGTTTAAAACAGTGGTCTTAAATTTTATGAGAGAAAATATAACAGAACTTTTTAAATTTAAATTTTATACGAGAAAAAAGACTGTTTGAACAAAAAATAATAGGTTTAATCCCATAAAACAAACGGCCCTAAAACTTAAAACATTTTTAGATCTTTATATGGTAGGGTCTTGTATTGACAATACATATTTTTTACTATTAGATTTAGTTTAAAACACATCAAAATATAAAATAAATAATTACGCAGAATAAATAGTTCCTATTAAATCTGAGAATTAAAAATTAAACATCTACCAATAATTTATTTAATTTTTTAAAGGGACTTACCCATAATGTATTTTTATAGGTCCTAGTACCGTTCACTTTACTGATTCGAGTTTGTAATTTGAGTTTATATGTGATTTTGTGTGAGAGCTTTTTACTGTAGCAAAAAAGTTAGATG
>NW_010382977.1:0-526 GCF_000414095.1 Morus notabilis
TCTAAAATAACGTCCAATCAATCAAAACATTATTTAAATAAAAAAAATATTTTTTAACTAATTTTTTATCTTAATATAAATTTATTTCATAATGTGTGATAATATAATTAGTTAGAGACAAGTCCTTCATATTTATCTCGTGTAAGTCATTATATAATTATTTCCTTGGTTAAGTCAATGCTAGTGAGGGAAATCATTTATCAACTTGATGATTATAACTTGATCCGACGGCTAAGATTCTTCTTCGGCGTTATCAACGTCATGACTGGATCAATTGGTGTTGCAGAGGAGGAAAGGTCCGCGCGAGTGCGGATTCCAGAAACATGATAATGATGCGGCGCGTCGGCGATGTGACATCATGCCATCCATCCGCGTGGAAGGGAAAAGTATTTTAAGCGAAGAGCGGCGGATTTTCACAAATTTCTGGATTCATGGAAGGAAGGTTTTGGCCACGTATGACGAAAAGTGCATTAGGGTCCCACCTAAGTCAATGGTCAAATTTTTGCGTTAAACCTGGTCATCATTT
>NW_010382978.1:0-526 GCF_000414095.1 Morus notabilis
AATTGATAATAATTCTGAATCATGATTTTAAATCCGTAAACTAAACGTCCATCCAATCCTACAAAGCAAAAGAGAAGGGAGAGGATACTCTTTCTCCTTTTGACTTTTGTTGGTTTTGACACTTTCTTCTAGATATTTTATTCTTACTAATTCAGCTCTCAATAATAACGTCTGAACAACCTATGTAGAGTACAAACTGAGTTAAAAAAATTACAGGATTATTTTCACTAATACTCTTAAATTTTAAGGTTATTCTTAGTTTATTCTTTAAATTTTAAAAACTCTCATTTTATTTACTGAACTTTAAATTGTTTTCATTTAGCCTCTTATGTTACAATTTCTGTTAAAAGCATATAGAAAAAAGAGAATAACGCAGTCGTGTTGTCTTTCTATTTATAATTCTGTTAAAAAGAAACAGATAAAAACCACATGACCACATTTAACTTCCTCTTTTTTCATTTGATTTTAAGTGAAATTATAACAAAAATAGTTAAATGAGAACAATTCAAAATTCAGAAGGTAAAAT
>NW_010382979.1:0-526 GCF_000414095.1 Morus notabilis
TCATATTTCAGTTACTTTTAATACATATTGTTAGCAATAAAATATGAATACCTGAACCGTGCAATAGCACGAATACCTCACTAGTTAATACTAAAAAAATCATAAAAATAATAGTTTTATTTTGGGTAAATTGCACGAATGATCCCTAAATTCTTTAAAAAGTGACAGTTTTATCCCCAAACTTTTTTTTGACGAAACGAACCCCAAACTATTTAAAAAGGTGCAATGCAGTTCTTTCCGTTAGATGTCGTCTAAAAAGTAACGGCATAATAACCTAAAAAGGTGACATTATGATTTCTTACTTCTTTACGAGGTGATTTTTTAGTCCCAATCTACTTTAATAGGTTAGGATTTTGTCTCTATTTTTGGATGGTATTTTATGAAAAGTACGACATTGCACCATTTTAAATAGTTTAGAGTTCATTTCATAAAAAAAAATTAAGGATTAAACTGTCATATTTTGATAAGTTTAGGGACCATTCATGTCAATTTTCGAAGGGGAACTTTTGCCCCCTGCCCCTGGTTT
>NW_010382980.1:0-526 GCF_000414095.1 Morus notabilis
CATTTTGCATCTTAAAGTAAAGCTCAAGCGCCTGATCAACAAGCCCGTATGAAGAATACCCCGACATCATCGAGTTCCAACTAACCACATCTCTCACGGGCATTTCATCGAACAACATCCTCGCATTTTGAAGACAGCCGTGTCCTAACAACCCCTTCAGGCATATGTTCCAGGACACACAGTTCTTCTCAGTAATATCATCAAACAACTTCAATGCATTGGCAATAGTGCCAAACTTTGAGTAAAGATCAAGACAACAATTACCCAGAAACGTATGGGTGTTAAAACCGACTTTTATCAACTGGGCATGAATGGCTTTGAGAAAATTCAAAGACTTTGTTGAAGAACAACGGTCTATGAGATAAGAGTAGTGAGAAACAGAACCATTGACTTGCTTGATAATTTGGTGCATACAATTCCCACTTTCCAAACATAAAGGTTTCTTCTTATGTATTACTTAAAATGGAATATGAAGCTTAGTGAATCTCAGTGAGCTGATTAATTCGCTTATTTAAATTTTTAATTT
>NW_010382981.1:0-526 GCF_000414095.1 Morus notabilis
TTAAGCTTCATGGATGCATATTCTAGCTACAATGAGATACCAATGTTTCACCGCGATGAGGAGCACACAACATTCACCACTGACAGAGGCCTGTATTGCTACAAGGTCATGCCCTTTGGCCTCAAGAATGCAGGAGCAACCTACCAGCGTCTGGTCAACAGGATGTTTACAGATCAGATAGGAAAAATGATAGAGGTATATGTCGACGATATGTTGGGTAAAAAGTAAAAAGTCTGAGGACCGTGTGGGGCACCTCAAGAGGATGTTTGACATCCTAAGGATGTACAAAATGAAGCTAAACCCCCTCAAATGCGCGTTTAGGGTCAAATCGGGAAAATTCCTAAATTTTATGGTGTGCAGGAGGAATTGAGGCCAACCCGGAGAAGATATAGGCATTCCTCGACATGAAATCACTAAGAAAACCAAAAGAGGTCCAAAAGCTGACATGTTGTATAGCTACGCTTAACAGATTTATCTCAAAATCCACAGATAAGTGCATACCTTTCATTGATACCCTGAGAGAAAG
>NW_010382982.1:0-527 GCF_000414095.1 Morus notabilis
TATTTTAACAAATAATATCACAATTATACAAATAATTCTAATATAATTACTTTATTGCATAATATTATATTATAATTATATTACGTAGTATTAGTATAATTATGTTTATTATATTAATAATAATATAATAATTAATATAATTATATATTAATATAATTTTGTAATTCTAATATTATTATCTATTATAATGTATTACACATTATAATATATTTATTAAATATAATATAATAATTATATATTATATTGTAATTATATATATATTATATATTATCCTATAATATAATATAGTTGTAAGTTTCAATTATATTATAACTAAAATATTATTGTTATAATTATATTAATCATTTTAATAATATTATTATATTTTATATCATAATTATATAATCATAATTTTATTGTATTATATTAAATATAATGATTATATATTAAATTATAGTATACTTATAATATAGTAGAATTTTAAATTATATTATAATTTAAATATTATTGTTTATTATATAATCTTATAATATAATATAAAATATTAT
>NW_010382983.1:0-527 GCF_000414095.1 Morus notabilis
GCAACGGTCCAAGTATGCAGTCGGAGTGGGCAGCCAGCTTTAAGGTTTTCCCCTTCTCCAGCCTGTATTCCGCTTGTTTGTTTATGTTATGGCAATATGTTGTGCCAGTGTATAAGTTCATTTCTTCTCGCTTACTGAATAAAATTGGGGGATGTAAACTGTTCCTGGAGAAGTCAACTTCTTTTTGCGGAACATACCCTCTTACCTATTTTTGTGCAAATAAAACAGGGGGTTTATGGATACTAG
The DNA here is from genome assembly GCF_000414095.1 of Morus notabilis. Taxonomy (NCBI): domain Eukaryota; kingdom Viridiplantae; phylum Streptophyta; class Magnoliopsida; order Rosales; family Moraceae; genus Morus; species Morus notabilis. Next base: position 247 of record NW_010382983.1, read on the forward strand.
AAATCTTTATTCTTTTTTATATGATCAGTTTTTCAGTTTTTCTATATGTTTAACCTTCCATCCTTTACATCCTCAACCTTACTTTGTTTTTTCATGGTCTGGCAGTTTGTGGTGCGATCTTAAGTTAGAAGTTATGACCTATCTAATGCTTTGAAACCTACAGTCTTCAGCTCCCAATTATGAATTAGGATATCATCTAGCTTATAGTATCCCCAGAGTTGACTTTCGCCTGTTAAGCTATGGTTTATTCAGAATTTCGTGGAATTGAATTTTGTGATTCA
>NW_010382984.1:0-527 GCF_000414095.1 Morus notabilis
TTTCATATTTCTTTTCTATCATATTTTCTTTCCTTCCTACCAAACATAATAGTGGTTAAAAACACCTCCTGTATTAATATGTTTCATAAATACCCCTTGAACTAGTATTTTATGTCAATTTACTCCTGACTTTTAAAATGTTAGGGGACAAGTTGACACAAAAGTAATAATTTAATAATAAAATGACTTAAAATTAATAGTTTATCATTTTAAAAAATCAATAGTTGAAGGGTATTTATAAAAACATTAGTAGTGACATGTTATAGAATTTGTTAGTTTTATAAATGAAGGGACATTTTGAACAATGGTACATATTTTAAGAGGTGAAATGAACATTTTCAAAATTTAGGGGACATATTAAAATAATGTATAAAATTTAGGGGTATTTATGAAATTAATTCAAAAAACTACATTCCAATAGATTGGGAAAGTTGCTAGGTCCTACCCACTAAAAAAAAATCCAATACAAAAGAATTGGTTTTTTTTTTTTTTATCAATCTCATGGTTTGAGTTTTAGCTTTAATATT
>NW_010382985.1:0-527 GCF_000414095.1 Morus notabilis
AAGGAAAGCTGTCAATAAGGTTAAGGCGTTAAGCCAGGAACAGATGTATTATAATATAGATTAATAGAAAAATTAAGCTACTTAAAGAGATCACACGATTTTGCATGCATGAAATTAACATTTAAGCTTCATTGATTACCTGATTCCTTTCTGCGTAGCCTCGATTTGTTGACGGATTTTTTCAGATTCTTTCTGGTAGAACTGAGATTCATTTTATTGTAAATGAGTAAGTTGAAGACATGATCTCATTGAGAAGGCATTAACATCCATAATAAATCTGTGAGTTCTATTTTCAGGAAACAAACTTACAGTTCAACCACTTTATGTTCTCATTTTTTATAATTTGGACGTCCGTGGAATATTACATAAAAAGAGAGAAAAATTTGTTCATGATTAAGCATAAATAAAGACTAAAGAGTTGAACTCTTATGAAGTAGTTACAAGAATAAGCATTTTGATACCTGATTGAGTTCACTTTCCTAGCTCAAAAAAGTGTGTGTGTGTGTGTCTATATATATATATATATA
>NW_010382986.1:0-528 GCF_000414095.1 Morus notabilis
ATTAATTGTCATAAATAGTTTTGGTCTTTTATCTTATTCATTACAATTGGTGGATCAATATTTGAAGCTAAAATAATGATACTCATTAATGAGTAAATATTAGAGTAACCATTAAAACTACACCCATAAATATATATATTTATATATATTATAAAGAAGCTCTAAAATATAACTTTAAGCTTATAAAATAATCTAGTTCATTTCTATGTGTTGACCCTCCATAAAAATATTCATTATTAGAGTCAAATACATTCCTTTATGCTCTCTAATTACATCTTTATTCTTGTGTTTCTCAAAGCAATTAATTTGGACACGGTTCCCAACTAGTGTTTGCTTGGTATGTATTTTTGTAAGGAAAATTCTCAGAAAAACCATCGAAAAGGTAAACTATTTTATTTTTACTATTGTTTTAAAATTTATCTTATGCCACTAATAATCTGCAAGTTATTTTTTCGTAATATATAGGTATCTTTTAGTAACCTACATGTTATCTTTTCGTAATACGTAGGTTATCTTTTCGTAATCCAC
>NW_010382987.1:0-527 GCF_000414095.1 Morus notabilis
CTCCATTCCCTACCCCCACCGCCCCCCTTCCGTTCACGGCGGCCACCAACACTCAAAAAGCCTCTCAGCTTTGCCACTCTACCAAACCCTTCTTGTTCCGACATTGAAAATAATTTAAATAACAAATATATTGTTCGAATAAAGAGTTGATTTAACGCTTCTTTTTTAAAATGTTAAAATATTGAGTTGATTTTGTAATTAGTTCTTAATGCTTTTTTTTTTTTTTTTTTTTTCATTTTTAGAATGATTAGTTGTAATATAAATGTGAATAAATTTTATAATATTATTATAAAAGATTGATTAGTTACTTAATTGATAGCTTAAATTTTCTTAATTGATTGATTCACAAATTATATATTCTTAAAAATCATCTACATATATATCATGTACAATTATTTGTAAAATTATCAATGAATAAAAAAATGTGTATTCTTAATTCGTGGACGTAACGAAATGGTCGAACACGTTAAAATCTTTGTATTCTTTCTGTTTCTCAATTTTTTTGCTATTTGTTTCGACATTGTTTC
>NW_010382988.1:0-527 GCF_000414095.1 Morus notabilis
TAATTTCACTATGAAGAGGGAAAAAATTTACACAGACTAATGCTCATAATGAAATTTAATAGGATTTTCTAGTTCTTAACCCCTTATTTATAGTTTCCTAAGTTTCTAATTTACAATATAATTTCCTTTGAACAAAACTATACGAGACAATTCTTTCTCGTTAAAGTTATAAATCACCATCAGTTAAATATGTTCGTTTGGTAGATGGATCCAGAATTATGATTCTGGATCCTGATTTAGAAACAGTATTTAGTTTGGATGATTCTGAATCATAATTCAGAATCTGATGTAATGTTTTAAACCAAAATCACTCATGATTCTAAAATCACCCCCTCTTGATTCAAGGTGATTCAAATCTCTGATTCTGAATCATAGTTTCAGAATCATAATTTAAACCCAACATTATGAATAATGATTTTGATTTCTGAATCATGATTAGAATCACCTTAATTTAAATTATCATACCAAACGAACTTATCTCTTTTTTCTGATATTTTAGGGGTTGTTCTTTTACATTTTTGAGTTAA
>NW_010382989.1:0-528 GCF_000414095.1 Morus notabilis
TTTTTTTTGTTAATGGTTTCATCTCCGCTACTATTTTTTGTAAATAACCGACTCCATGAGTAGATATGCACTCTTTTTCCCCTTTAGTCTTTTTTCCCACTGGGTTTTTAGCGAAAGGGTTTTTAACGATGCTTATCTGTAGCATCCTTTCAAGGAGAGAGTTTTGACTTATCCTCTGAGAGGTACTTCCGGTTATCTGTTTAATTTGTAGTTTGGTTTGTTGAATTATTCTTGTTTCCCTTTACTGGGCTACTCTTTTGTATTCTTCTATTGTTTAATATCTCTTTTGTATTCTTCTGTTGTTCCTCTCATTATTTCTTTTCACAAGCATGTAAGCAAGGCAAACTATGATGAAAATGGACCTTCCAGCATTCACCGGAAATGTACTTTTGTTGTTCATTTACTCTGTTGTGTTTGTTGATGTATAATAGTGTAAAACACTAAACTAAGCAGTTTAGACTCTACAAGTAGAAAATTCTCTAATACCATGAGCTAAAAATTCTAAGATCTTGGCAGGAAGACCCGCAA
>NW_010382990.1:0-528 GCF_000414095.1 Morus notabilis
GCAAAACAGGAACAGGGGACAAAGGCACAAAACAAAGACAAAATCAGGGGGCACCGAAAACAAAGGGCACCCAACAAAGACATTCTGGTGCGGCAACACCAAAGCTGAAAACATCTGCTTTATAGGCCAAGTAGCCCCATAATGCATATTCTGGTGCCACCTACCTTGTCCACCAATATATACATTAACTTTGTTACTTCTTATCAAAAGAAGCAAGTTAAAATACTACTTAACATCATCAGCACGAAGTACTTGGGCGTATGTTAACTGTAATCCAATGCAAGTCCAAAGAGTGACAAAAAAGTAGAAAATAACACCACTGTTTAGTAAATAACATCCTTATAATATTTGCTTGTATTCTCAACAGAAGTGTTTTTATAAAAACTATTTTACCATTTCTATAATTCTCTTGCTATTGATTTTTATTATCGTCAGAAGTACTTAGATCAGAGAATCATAGAGTAATCAAATGAGTGCATAGATTTATTATCATATATAACTTAATAAGAGCAAACTTGTTCTAAAAGT
>NW_010382991.1:0-528 GCF_000414095.1 Morus notabilis
AGAAAAGAAAATTTGAGGTTTTAGAGCTAGTTTTATGAGGTTAGAACAACTGTTAGAGGCTTGAAAAACTATGACACTTGTCCTACTACACGGTCATTTCATTTTACATGGTTTCTATCAAGTTTTAGCTTCATTTTTGGGGTTCTTTCAGCAAATGAAGAACTCTTGAACTCTAGTAGAGCATTTTTCATCTCTCTTCTCACTCCATTTCTCACCCAAAACTCATATCAAACTTAGGTTTTCAAGAGCAAATGACCTAAAAACCCAACCAACCATTTTCAGCTCGTTTTACACTTAGAAACATAAAACTATCAAGGTTTTGAGCTTATATTCACTTGGGAACGAGTTTTTCTTTGAGGGATGTGCACACTTAGAGATGAGTTTCTTGATATTTTGTTCAAATGTTTTGTTTCTAAGTGAAATTGATGATTCTAGCTTGATAATGTTGTTGATTTATTGAATATGAATTGTTATTAGGATGATGATTCATGTATTTGAGAATGAGTCTTTGAAGATAAAGGTTTGCAT
>NW_010382992.1:0-528 GCF_000414095.1 Morus notabilis
CTTATTAGTGACGCTTCTCTATTGTGTTAATCTATAGGTAAAGGCACGTTTTCGAATCACGTTGAATTTTTGTGTTCTCTTTTATTTTTTATTTACTTATTTATGTTTCTGTTTTAATTTTTGATAGGCATAGTCACTCATTGGATGTCTGGAGTCACCCACTGGATTACTGACGTTAAAAAAGACCTCAAATACAAGCAACAACAAAAACTCGTCCGCCGCTGAATCAAAACCAAAACATGATCTAGAATAGTATTGTGACTTCGTCCGCCACTGAATCATATGACAAAACATGATCTAGAATAGAAAAGTGACTTTGAATGTAAGCTCCTAAAAAACCTCCAATGGTTATGAAAGTCAAGAAGACAATAATAACCAAAGCCTTCACGTACAATGAAATTAATGGTAAAGAATAATAAAGATCTCGAGCTGGCTGGATCTGCCCAAGATCTGGGCAACTCTAACATGTTTGGTCCACCTCAGCTACAATGCCTACGCGCACGTGACCAGTCAATTGCATGTTTGAAT
>NW_010382993.1:0-528 GCF_000414095.1 Morus notabilis
CTGGATCGCGTTAAGTCTGGATTTGTTGGAATTGACCAGGCTGTCTTCGTTCGCGCTCTCCACCGCGAGGTAGATGTTGTAGCAGCCATTTTCGGCAATCGACCGAATGAACTCCCTTGCCGTAAGTCCGCCTTTCACCGCCTCGATCACATTGCGATATTGCGGGTTCTTGCGCTCCTTCTCATCCATCTGGTCTATGAAGCCTTCGCCCAAATGCAGCAGGATCAGGTTGAAAAGGCTCAACCCGCCTTCTTCGACCCAGGGCAAGTCATGTTTTTTCAGGAGCTTGCCAACCTCCATCGCATACAACGGGTCGTGCATCAGGTGATCGTCCTCGATCAGGACTTCGGTGACCCCCTGTTTCACCAGATCGGCCAGGTGCAGGTCAAACCAGTCCAGGCCAAGTGCGCGCCAGGGGCCGTTGATTTTCGGGATGTAGCAGAAGTTACAGTTCACGTTGCAGCCAATCGTGGAGAATATCTGCGCCCACGCGCCATGCTTGCGTACCCGCGCACCTGAGGAGTGATA
>NW_010382994.1:0-528 GCF_000414095.1 Morus notabilis
GTCTAGTAAACATGTATAAAATTACTATGCAGATATATAATGACTAAAACAAGACATAATATAGCATACATATTTATATTCAATTTCATTTCTGTTTTTAAGGTCAATATTCATAATACTTTTACACCAAAATACTACGAAAAATATATGATTTTAATTTGTTATTCAAAATACTGATAAAAAATAAATTGTTATATTCATGATTTGTTCTTGTTATTTTTAAAATATTTGAGCAAAATTACAAAATATTATAATTTTTAAATAAATATTTAAAATATATATATTTTTTTAATTTTGTATGAAGAAATAAAATAGGTAAATAAAGAATTTAGTTTTATTATTAAGGTTCTTTTAGTAAATTTGGATAATGACAGCAGAAGTAGTTGTGTAAAAGCAACCCATGACATGCTTCTCAAATTCTACTGTTTGGTCGTAATTTTTAGAAACTGTTGGATAAAAGCAAGATTTACCAGATACGCGCACCTGCTGTAACATATTAAAAGAAGTTAAAAGTAGCCTTTAAAAGTA
>NW_010382995.1:0-526 GCF_000414095.1 Morus notabilis
TATATATATATCATCAAATTAAATGTTACACAAGAATTCATACCTTTTGTCAGTCAAGTTTCAATTGCTTGATGCGCACAAACGCGTGAAAAGAATTGAAAGCCTATTCAAAAATTCACTCATCGCACATCTCATTCGCAGATAGATATAAGAAGAGTACATAAATCATATTTGAATTTGACATATCCACTCTTTAATCAGAAAAGAATAATACGAAAACCATTCAGAACAAAAGTATAAAGACAATAATAGACTTACGACATATATACGGAAACCGAAAAGTATATATCTCTCCGAATGTCAAATCCCAAAATTCCAGAAAAATCATATATCAAATGCCGAAGGTAAAACCGTCAAAGGAATGAAACACAGAATCCAAAGTCAAACCAGTGGTAATGCTCTCATACCAAATGTTAGCAATTCTCAAAAATGGCAAATAATAAAAGCAGAAGTCCAAGATCATACGTCCAGTCATAGCAGTCAGATTCATAATTTCCGCAACAAATTAAGGGCCCGTTTAGTTCGC
>NW_010382996.1:0-529 GCF_000414095.1 Morus notabilis
TATATATATATATATATATATATATATATATATCTGTGTGTGTATAATATATATTAAACAAAAAAAATGATAAAAGTCAAATAAAAGAAAAGAATAAGCTAGACAGAAAAACGTCAAAATTAAACAGATAGGAAAAATCTAAATAGATTGAAGCTTCCGTGTTAGAAAATAGTACTATTTCTTCAGAAAAATAAATAAAAAAATAATACATATAATAATAAGTTATAGCATGTGCCTATCTATAAATAAAAAAAATAAAAATAAAGATTATAAGTGATATCGAACCTACCAACAACCTTCCCCAAAGCCGTACCAACAAAGGATCTTTTGACACCAGAAAAATAAATAATTAAAAAAGCTTAATTCACGATGAATAAAAATAAAGATATTGACCGTGTTTGAAATTGATTCTGTTTTTATTTTTCACGTTTTTCGAGAAAAATAATGAAAATATTTTTAAAACGGTATTTGACGCAATAAAAATAAAAAATAAAAATGAAAATAATTTTTTGGTTTAGTGTAAAATGAG
>NW_010382997.1:0-528 GCF_000414095.1 Morus notabilis
AAAAAAAAAAAAAAATCCAATACGCTAATGATTTGTAAGTCCATAATATATATTTCATATTTCCGTGTCTTCCATAGAGGATTACTCGAATTTTCTACGAATTTGGATTTCCATCAAGTTAACGTTCTTATAAATTAGTGTTTATAATTATATTTAAATGATATAATCATACTCATATTTATTTTAAATTTGAAGTAACTATCACAATCCCTTAAGTTATTCGTCTAATTTTGACCATAACAAAATATAGGCACAAAAGTAAGTTCCGTTCCTTTTTTATATATTAGCAATAGATTAGTTTTTTAATGAAAAATTTAACAATTAGCTGTAATCCGCATGCATGCAACTCGTACTTTATTTATTTATTTTTATTTATTTTTCTCTTTTCAAGTGGTTGTCTTATAGCCAGATTCTAGTCTTCCAAGTATTCCTTAGCGTACCTGTCAAAGTCACCTAGCAATATATATCTTATTGGATTTTACACGCATGCATGTGTTCATCACTAAATTAATAAAACAAAAAAAATTT
>NW_010382998.1:0-529 GCF_000414095.1 Morus notabilis
GCCAGTTTGGAATCTCCAAGCAGAGAGCAGAAGATTGCCCAATGCAACATGATGGAGTGAAATCAACATCCCTTTCCCAGCATCTATTGACTTTCTGAAAAATCCGAGGGGCTCCTAGTAACTAGCAACGGAAAGGGGAAAGAAACTGTTAACTATTTCATCCAAGTGCCAAAATAAAATTATACAAACTCATTGTAGTTATATTGCCGTATAGAGGAAATGCAAACGTTTTGCTGAAGACATATCACAGATACTATTTACTTTTGGTCTAAACCGTAATGTTGACTTAAGAAATATGAAGTAGGAGATTGATAACATTAACAAACAGAAAAACAAGCATTCAGTGGTTTTGAGAACAGAACGGATACTTCTATACATGCAGAAGATATAGGTGGATTCCTAATCTTGGGTAAATAAAGCGTGAGAAGTCCAACAGAGAACAAACTTCAAGAAACAAAATGAAGTTTAAGAACTGCTTAACTTATTAGCATGGAGATGGTTAAGACAGAAAATCTATGAGTTTTTTTTT
>NW_010382999.1:0-529 GCF_000414095.1 Morus notabilis
AACTTGTTTTTAATTTTACTGCTCATGGAGATAAGTTTTCCCAATTCTGGCATTTGTGTATCGGTTTCTGCATTTGAAGTTTAAGGGCTATAACCTCATGTATCTTCTCCTGGTTGAAGTGTAAGTTTTTTGGTCTTTAGGTTAGGTAAGGTTGGTTTGAGCCTTGAGGGATTGGAATTGAAGCTTTAAATATTCTTAGAAGAAAAAACCACTTATAGCCCCTTTCTTTCTTCTTCTTCTTTATATATATATATATATATATATATATATGTATATGTATGTATATATATATGTATATGTATGCATATATGTATGTACGTATCAGAACAAATCTGAAATGCAATCAGTAATGTCAAAAAAAGTGCTTCTCACTGTTAAAACTATCTATTCTATTCTAGTCTAATATAATATAATCTAATAATAATAACAAGCAATATTAATGCCTAGCTTCAGAATTCCAATAAGCTTAGCCAAATAGAACACATATGCTTAACCAATGACCTGATCAACATTTCTACAAACCATGTTA
>NW_010383000.1:0-528 GCF_000414095.1 Morus notabilis
TGGAGCCTATTATGGCCTTGCAGTTCACCGTCTTTCCCAACTCCGGCATATGCATTGGCCTCCGGTGCAACCACGTGGCGGGAGACGCGAGGTCGCTTCACCACTTCATGAAATCATGGGCGTTGGTTTGCAAGACCGGAGGAGATTTGACTTCGCTTGATGGAGATTCAGGGCTGCCGTCTCTTGACAGGACCGCGGTGAAGGACCCGTATGGGCTTGAGCTCGTGTTCTTGAAAGCTTGGTGGAGTTTGGCATCGACATGGAAAAATGAGGACCAAAGATCAGTCCTTGACACTGATGATCATCATAGCCTCCGTGCCACGGTCGTTCTGTGCCGAGACAAGATTGAGAGATTAAGGCATTGGATCACAAATCAATTGGCCAACGACAACGAGAACTCCACAACACTTCACATGTCGTCGTTTGTCGTCATTTCCGCGTTGATTTGGGTTTGCTTAGCGAAATCAGAAGAGAGAAATTCCAAAGTTAATAAAGATGATGATGATCCTTACTACTTTGCCTTCGTAG
>NW_010383001.1:0-529 GCF_000414095.1 Morus notabilis
ATGTTCAGATGACATTAACGTGGAGGACAACGATAAGATAAAAACGACAGAGTAATTCTCAACGACAAGAAGTGGAAAACGAATGAATTAAAAAAACGACAACGTGAAAAAGAAGACAAAATGCGTCGATATTCCCGTCTAATTTTAGTGTTTTATATGTAATAATGGAGGTGATTCTCTCACTATTTGAGTTTGTTTGTGGTCCGTAGATTTAGGTTTTAACCAGTTAGAAGTTTCACTAATTATGAGTCTATGCAGATATATTGGTAGCCTTAGAGCTACACATTACACGCTCTCAATGGATCGAAATCTGTTATCGATTGTAGTGGTTTCAAAAAGAGTCTTATACGTGCCCAAATTGATGTGTCGAGAAACTTTTCTCAATATATAGGTTTGTCTTTCTCTGTTTTCATCAAAATTTACTAATGGAACCAATTTTTATCGAGTATTTTGTATTGTATATTACAAGATAATCCGCATTATTATTAGTATCCGTAAAATCTTTTAATTGAATGAAATTTTACCTTAT
>NW_010383002.1:0-529 GCF_000414095.1 Morus notabilis
TATCCTATCTAGGCCATCAGTAGGCTTACCAGTTCGCAAGATATCTTATTTGAAGAAATCATTCATTAAAATTCTGAAATAATTCATTATAATTCCAATAGCGAAAATCAAGCTATTCTAATAAAATGTTTTTCTTTCGCAAACATGTCCTTTCTTTAAAACATTTGCAAGGCTAAAACTCTTTAAAGCAGGTTGTCAATGAAAAGGACAAGAAATCCTACCTCTTAAGCACCAAACCTATGGCTAGCGTTGCGCTATCCTAGTCTCCGCTTCCTCGAAGCCCTTCAATTTAATTCTTCCACTAACATTAATGCAAAACAATGCTTTAAGATTCAATTCTCATTCCTAAAGCAAATCAATCTCAATTATACGCTTCAATTTCCTATTAGTGTGCTTTAATCTAATTCCAAGTTTCACAAATCATTTTATGTTTCAAATCATCATTCTGTGGATTTTAATCTCAAAATATGTGTAACGCCATCCGGAATTAAACTTGTTTAATTATGATAATTGTGATTTATTAGTGTGC
>NW_010383003.1:0-529 GCF_000414095.1 Morus notabilis
CTAAATCTGTATCTTTTGCGACGACTTAATTCAAAAAATGTCGTTGCAAAAATTCAATGTCATGTCATCTTAACGATGTAACCGACGAAATAATTACAGCGATACATTTGCAATGATTGTCGTCGCATATATAATGGCGACGACTGCTTGTCATAGCAAAAATTATTTTTGTGACGAATCAATTGCAGTGACAGGTTTGCGACAACAAGTAGTCACTAAAAATGCATTTACGATGACTTTTTATTTTTGATAATGACTTTTTGTTGTCGCTAATAGCATTTTTTTCTTGTAGTGGATCTCAAGGGTGATCACATTGTCGAAGCTGTGACAGTTTTCGGTACTTCAAAAATGTGTTCTAAGAGCAAACCCAAGTCGTCTCAGAGAAGCATTTGAACCTTGCCCAGAAAAGCTCAATAACTTTGAATGTTCTTCAATGATGAGCAAATTAAGATTTGGTGGGGATCTTAAGGCTTTTAACTAAAGCTTGAAGCACACAAAATCTGAGTAACACTTCAAGAACTTCTTCTTC
>NW_010383004.1:0-529 GCF_000414095.1 Morus notabilis
TCAAGTTATAACTCAAATTCAACTCAAAAACTACACTCAAATTACACTTAACAACCCCTTTAATTTCAGTTAAAAGCCCCTGTTTCTCAAGTCCATTAGTACTACCGTTGAGTACACAGAGATACAGGATTGCAGAAGGAACAAAAAAGAGTTCAGCCTTCAGAGATTAGCTCTGATATTAGTGAACACAATGACTATTTATGATCACAATTATCCACTTTCACCTCGTGGGATACTGGACAGTTTTCCGCATGTATGTCCCACTTTTTCCAAACCACAAGAATTGATTCCGAAGATTCAAACATGAATATGAGTAGCAACGAACGTGATATAGATCATGCAATAATATTATATATGTTCTCTAAAGTCTCTTTAACAACATCTCTTGTTCTCTAATGCTCTAAAAAATCTCATTAATTTGTACAGAAAGAAAGTTTTATAGACAATTAAACTCGAACTAAAGAAACCCATAAATAAAGAACGAAGAAACCTCAATTAAATATATATATATATATATGTATGTATGTAT
>NW_010383005.1:0-530 GCF_000414095.1 Morus notabilis
TCCTTTAGAAGGGATAATTAGTTTCTTAGTGACTTATCAGTAGCTTTCCTTACTTCCTATATATATTCATGTACTCTTTAATAAAATAAGCAACATTGACTATTCTTCTCAAAACTGTTATGGTATCAGAGCCACGGCTTAAAACCTAAACTTCCCTATGGATTATAAAATAGCGATGACTGGAAGGAATACCTCCTCCGGCGGTAACTCATCCTCTACCATCAAAAGGACCCAATTGGAATCCACAGTATCAGCCAGCAAAGTAAAGCACCTATCTTCAAACTTTTTAACTATCCATAAGCTGAATGGCAGTAATTATTTAGAGTGGGCTCAGTCCATTAAACTAGCCATTGACAGTAGAGGAAAACTCGGCTATTTAACCGGCGAAGTGAAGCAACCAGCAGCAGGGGATCCGAACCTAAAAACATGGAGGTCTGAGAACTCCTTGACGATTGCGTGGCTCATCAATTTCATGGAACCAACCATTGGAAAGCCACATTCCTGCCCACAACCAAAGATGTCTGGGAAGC
>NW_010383006.1:0-530 GCF_000414095.1 Morus notabilis
AATTTTGGTTAGAGATTGTTAGCCTCCGAGAACTGTGCTAGGTAGAGAGATTGTTACTTCTTCCTCTTCTTCTTTTTCTCCTATTTCCTCTTTTGTTATATTTTTTTTTGGAAGAGTATTGAATTCTTGCTAAAATCGTTTGTGATTGCAGGGGCTGTATCATTACACCTGTAAGTAGTTAAGCAATTAATACCTAGTTTCAGCATTATTTTTGGAGAAAATTTCAACAAGTTTAATCATTATTTTTTTAATTCTATTATTTATGTTATTGTATAAAATTTTAATATCATTATAAAATAATTTACATATTACGAAATATAATATACATGTTATAAAAGATAATATGTAAGTCGTTATGAAAAGATAACATATATATCATTAGTGACATGATGTAAATTTAACAACAGTTACAGAAATAAAATAATGTTATTTTCTTGATCACATTTTTGAAAATTTTCCATAGTTTTAATGCCAAATATATATCTCTAACCGACATATATTATACATATATATATATATATATATATATA
>NW_010383007.1:0-530 GCF_000414095.1 Morus notabilis
CATATCTCTCAACTTGTTGTGTTTTTCCCTAATTCCTCTCTTAACACTAAAACGGCTCCGCCTCAATATTAGTAAAACAAGGGCGACCGGAAATACATGAATGAAAAGTCTAAAGTACCCTATACTAAAAGTGAAAGGTTATTCCATGTCTCTTCGTGAAAGGTCGATCTTTTTATTTATAGAGTAGTGTCCTTGCAGTTTTAAACAAGACTTGCATCGGTCACTTTGATTATTGTAAAAGCTTAAACATCTACTATTGTGATTTTCGAGTCACATTATTTACTAAAGCAGCACAAAGTTGCAATTTTACAAGATTTGATATTCCAAAGCATTGCAAATGTAGTCCTTGATTTGGTCTAACTGGCCATGGCTCCACAAAAATTTCATGAAATGGAGTTTAGAGTTGTATCATTTTTTTCTCTTCTGTTTCTTCAGCTTATGTCAAATGACAGATTCAGAAGTGTTCAACATAGAGTACTGGCGAACTGCGTAGGTCCGAGAGTATCGGCTGCGAGCTTATTCTGCACCGG
>NW_010383008.1:0-530 GCF_000414095.1 Morus notabilis
AGAGAGAGAGAGAGATTTGTTTTGATTTTTAAAATGTCATGTGCATATTAGATTCTGACATTACGTTTTGAAACATGCTACCTGTAGAATGTTGGTCTCGCCGTCCAAGAAAGCTCCTTCATTGTAGTTGGTTTTTTTTTTTTTTTTTTTTGATACTACTAATAAATCGTGTAAAAAGGAAATAATCATTGGCTTTGTCTTCGCTATTTATCAATAGATATGCAGCAATATATCAGTCTTTGTTTTTTGTTTTTTTCTTTAACATCTTAGTCCTTAAATTTTCAAAAGAGGTGTAACTGAGCACTCTATAACATGTTTATTTATCAAAAGTGAGGAATGATAATCTAACTCTGTATTTACTTTTCTACTAAAAAAATAAAAATAAAATAAAAAAATCCTCCATATTTACTTATCAAATTGTGTGGGTCCCACATTTATTTTAGATTGAGGATAGTAGGATACCTTTCCCACAGAATTGGATTGAACAATGCTATAGGATATCGGTGGTGCTAATCTAATAGAAGATGTAT
>NW_010383009.1:0-530 GCF_000414095.1 Morus notabilis
AAAAAAAAAAATTAACTTTATTAGAAGCTCAATTCATTTAGAATAAAAAAAAGATATATTAAAGTAAAAATTATTAAAATTTTAGTTTAGTCACACTCCCATTAAAAAAAAATTCTTGACTCCACCACGGACTAAAACGTTTTGTTTTAAAGTATCAAAACTCTTTTTATGAAAACCCAAAAAAATTTTAATAAATTAAAATTTATGTTTAAATTTATGAAACTAAATAACGGACTATTAACATTCATTGTAAAAGGATATTCTTAATGAGATTCTCGGTCATAAAGTAGTAATTTTTACGCTAAATTTGCACTCTAATTGTGCAAATAAGTAGGAACTAAGAGAGAGAAAAAAAGAGAGAAGATAAAATTAACAGAAGGAAACAAGAAATACAAAAATGTAAAATTTTTTGAATTAATCCTTTTCCTAAACTCCATACTGCAATCTTGAACCTTGCAAGGTTTCAAATTAATCCTTTTCCTAAACTCCATACTGCAATCTTGAACCTTGAATTAATCATCTAAGCAGGG
>NW_010383010.1:0-522 GCF_000414095.1 Morus notabilis
TTCAAACTTGTCATTTACTTGTTTGTTCTAAAGAAATTCTTTAAATGAAGAATAAAAGAAAATGTAAATTTGGTTTCGGATCAGCAATTTATAGGAAAATTTTACATGACTGAACCTCCACTGAGAACATGTGTTTAAAGTAAGCAAGCGTAAATTTTATGTATTTGAATTTAACTTTTTCAAATGTAAACATCATATTTGATGCCAAAACCAAGATTGAACTTCTGCATAACAAATGATTAGGACCAACTCATTAAGTTAAGGCGAATATGTATTCACATGTACAATCACAATCTTCGCGTGTACACACTAACCAATCATATCTCAAACTCGAAACCAGGCATCAGGCTTCTAATAGAGTATTTATGTGCTGCATCAGGCTGTTTGCTACACTAAGTGATAGCTTTAGAATATAAGAAGAGAATGAAAAATAAAAAAAAAGGCCTAAAGTTTCATTTTCACGCACAGCAACAACAACTTCAATGTAATTCTCTTTGCAATTTATTTATTTAAAAAAAAAAA
>NW_010383011.1:0-530 GCF_000414095.1 Morus notabilis
ATATATATATATATGTATAGTAAAAAGTTTGTACATAACATTTCGCATTTGTGCATGTCATTTATCCTTATGCAAAAGACATGTTGATATTTTTATAAATTTTATCCCATTAGTCCAAACTAAAATTTATGATAACTGGAAAGTCATCAAGACAATTTTTTTTTCATCTGGAAAAAATGATATTTAAACGAGAAACGTATAAAAAGTATTAAATAATGGAAGCGGCAGTATCAATTAATTGACTGTATATTTGTGTTACTGTATATTTGTGACTCTATACGTATAATCAGTTTAAACTCAAATTGGTGAAATAAACGGGACTTTAGCTTTTTTCTTTCTTCCATTTGACATAAGCTATCCTTTATATTCATGCTAGTTTAACTCTACGTGCTATCCACGCAACAAGTAACATGTATGTTAAGTTTTGATCACCTGTTAATATTAATTTTAATTCATTTAATAATAAAGATGTTAGTTAATTAGTTAGAGTTAAAAGAAAAAAAAAGGTGAGGTCAAAATGAAAAAAAAAA
>NW_010383012.1:0-530 GCF_000414095.1 Morus notabilis
AAGCATACCAAAGAAGACAGCTGGACTACATGAGATTGATGCTATCACTCATCTGACTGCTCAAATTGCTTCTCTCTCCAAACAATTGCAAAATAATCAGCTGACAGCTAATGTTATTCAAGTATCATCTCCAGTTTGTGAATTTTCTAATGGGCCTCATCAAGGTTCTGATTGTTAAGTTGACAACCCTTTTGCACAGGTACAAATGGAGCAGGCTCAATATGTGGAAAATTTTAATAGGTAACAGAACAATCCTTACTCCAGCAAGTTTAATCAAGGATGGCGTAATCACCCAAACTTGTCTTCGAGAAACACTCAAAATGTGTTGCAGCCCGAACAGAGCAACCCGTCACAAGAGAAAAAGGTGAATCTGGAAGATGCAATGGCTCAATTGGCTACCTCTCACACGTAATTCATGAATGAAACTATGACAAATTTCCATAATCAATTAGCTCATATCATAAGCTTAGAGGTGCAAATTAGTCAAATGGCTAATATGTTTTCTGAGAGGCAACAGGGAAATTTGCCTA
>NW_010383013.1:0-530 GCF_000414095.1 Morus notabilis
AAAAAAGACCCCTAAAAAGCTTAAAATACCCAAATAGAAGAAAATGGAAAACAACAAAAATTTTCACAGAGAAGAAAACGTAAAAACTTAACGAAAAATAAAGCCCTAAAAAATCTAAACCAAAACCAGAAGGAATCATTGAGAAAACGCAGAGGAAATATAGAGAGTAGACGAAGGAGAAAATGCGGAGGAAATATAGAGAGAGTAAATGAAGGAGAAAAACTTCAACAAAGAATAAAATAGAAAAAGTGAGATGCGAGAGTGAAAATGAAAGAGGCAGGAAGCTCCTCGAGAAGAGTCAACACATACCAACGTAGCAAATTATGAAAATGCCTAGCAGATAAACTTAGGAACAAAATAAAATTAGGGCAAAATAATAAAAACAACTTTTATGGGACACAAACGATATTTTCCAAATTTTATAACACCTATAACACCGAATTACACTGGTTGAACACGTATAAACCTAGGGCCCACCACTGAACACTGTCTTTTCCAAGACAGCTCATCAGTGTGCAAAAAAAAAAAAA
>NW_010383014.1:0-530 GCF_000414095.1 Morus notabilis
AAAAAAAAATATGAGGTCAACATGTGGCCTCCATAAAGACAATACATGGCCTTCTTAGAAGCCAAGTCTTTGGCTCTTTTAAGTATGTATAGATGTTATAGATTATAGATTAGACTAGTTGTGATGTACGTGCGATGCACGTGGATAGCACATGATGAGTAATCCGTTTGTTAAATTTTAGAGAAAGGGCGGGGTCGGAGTCGGGGATTCTCCATTGGGGGAGCCTTTCTCATACCCGTCTCATTCCCCATTATATAAGATTATGCATTCAAGATTATAACAATCTAAAATGAAAATATAGTATAAATTTAGACCAAAATTAAAGGTTCCATAATAAAAATTAAGGGCTTATTCTTTTGCATGACTTGAGTTATAACTTGAGTTGTGTATGCGAGAGAAAAACATTGTAACAAAAAAATTGAATTTAAATTTTTGTGAGAGAAAACACTGTAACAATATGACTTGAGTCATGAAATGAACATGACCTAAATTCTTAACATATTTCAAACTTAATTGATTAACGCCCAAAA
>NW_010383015.1:0-530 GCF_000414095.1 Morus notabilis
GTTAAATCAAGAAGCATAGTCAGTACTACTCGAGTAAAATAAAAAAGTATATTGGTTTAGTTGAAATTATACGTGTGCACGTATGACATGACGTATAAATTTTTTTAAAAAAATAAAATAAAAAGAATGTGGGGTTGAATACAATGGTGAAGGAAAGATTATTCTGAAAAGAAAAAAAGTGTAAAATGGTGAGAGCTGAAAAATGAGTATGGATTTCAAGAAAGAAAGGGAATAGAAACAATAATCGAAAAAAATGAAAGAATTGAAAAAGAAAGGGCCAAGTAAAATAAATAAATAAATAAGAAGACGCGCGACTTTGTTTTCCTGGTGGCCATGTGCTCAGATCCATCTGTTTCTTCTTCTATATAAAAGTGCGCTGAAATTCAAGATTCACAGTGTTTGCTTTTTTGTTTGGTTTATTTATTCAGAAATGTCCATTGTTAGGCTACGAGCCCTTTAGTTCATAAATTAAAATCATGATATTATAATTATTTTTAATTTATATGTATTTTTTATGAGAGAAAATATTA
>NW_010383016.1:0-530 GCF_000414095.1 Morus notabilis
TAAAAATTTTTAAGATAATAAGCGCGTTCAGTTATTATCTTTCTCAGTTGAATTATTAGATTCTTAAATGAGGTATTTTCTCTCTAAATAGAGAAAAAAAACAACCGAATAATTTGACGTATTAGATATCATAATTTAAGTTTTTTTTATATACTGTCTCATTAAACTCTCATCAAACTTAATTAAATCAATATTAAATATCAACTCATTTAATCTATATTCAATTAGGAGACTATTAGACTCTCTATAATTAAATCACTTAATTAATTCAATTAATTAAATAATATTAATATAATTATTATAAATATGTGGTTTATAATTATTATTAAGAAATATAATTTCCTAACAATAACTTATTTAGTTGTATGTCAAGTTGGTAAAGTGATCACTTAGTTCAAAAATTTAGTGGATCAAATCTCATGTTCACCAAAGTGGGAGAAAGGAATGAATAATAAAGTGTTAATTATAGAGCGACAGGTGAATGGACCAAGAGTTAACACGTGCGATTTCTTTTTGTAATATATATGTGC
>NW_010383017.1:0-530 GCF_000414095.1 Morus notabilis
AAAAAAAAAAGAAGAGAGAGTATAGTTGTAGCAAAAGAAGCATAAATACTACAACTATGGTATCCAAATCTCGACAGTTGTCTTTTACAAAGCTTATACACATCTCGCTAACAGTCAAGAATCAGAGGCCATAGAGAAACAGCCGTAAAAACTTTTATACAAGTTAAGGTTTTAAAATGAATACTTTGTTCAAAACTAGTTTGATCTACGGTTCAAGTCATAAAAAATTGTTCAATTTAGAGGACAACAAATATGACACAGTAGGAAACTAGAGAACAATAAAAGCGATCCACAAAAGCCAAACCTGATATTCTGGTCCAGAACAGATACCAAGAACTCGGTGCCTTGTGGTTTGAGGTTTATCACTAACTATTGACAACTTTTGACCAATCATTTGGTTTGCAAGTGTACTCTTTCCAACATTTGGCTTTCCTAGTACAGCCACATATCCTGCATTTGAGACATCTTGATATTCAACAATCACAAACTAACTGGAAAAAGTCCAAACAACAAAAACACTAAAAAATCTC
>NW_010383018.1:0-531 GCF_000414095.1 Morus notabilis
GAAAACGTTTTCATTTTCATTTTCATACAAAAAACAAAATCATTTTAGAGCGAGTTTCAAACGCGCCCTTTATTGCTCAAGTGATAGTGTTAGAAATAAAAGTCTGAAAAAACAGTGTTGGTTGTAAGATAATTGTTTTAATCAGTGTTATTTTTGTAAATAACCCTTAATTAAATTAAATTAAATTAGTATAAACCTCGTTTTCTCCAAAGTCTTTCCGTTCTTCCCCGCAACTTGTGATCCTCAATGCAGTTAATTCCATGATACAATGTGGGTGGCTTGGATCTCTTTCGTGAGAAATAATCAGAATGAAACTGAAAAATTTAAAAGAAAAAAAAATTAAATATGTATAAGACGAGTTGAAAGTCCTTAAAGGATATTTTTCAATTTATAAACTAATATTGGCAACCGTGTGTTTATGCAAGAGAAATAAATATTAATCCCTAACGCCGCCGTGTGTTTGGTATTGGTGAAAAGGACAATAAAAAAAAAAATGAAAACTTTTTAAAGAAAACACAAAATAATATATAT
>NW_010383019.1:0-531 GCF_000414095.1 Morus notabilis
TTTAATCAATTCCGAAGTGACTGCATGTGCACCAGATCTCCCAATAAACCTTTAAAGCATAAGAATGGCACTCATGATCATATTTCTGTTTGTCTTTACATATCAAATCAGCCAAAAACATCAAAAGCATTACCTTTGGAATCAACTGCAGGAGTTTATCAGGAACTAATCCAGCAGCAGGTTTTGCTCCAACACAAAGCACTTTGCAACTTGATTGAGGGGAGAATGAAACATCTCGAAGATCAATAATCTGCATTCAGGGACAAATAAACAAAGATTTAAGTCTTTAATAATTTTCCTTTTTTTTCCCCCTTTTTCCGGTAGAAATGTAAGCACAAAAACTTACCACGTCAGGAGTGACATAGGCACTAGGATCCCCAACTTCATAAAGAAGTTGTTGAGCACAAGTACTGAAATTTAAGACCCCGCCACTACCTTCCGCCTTTGCAACAAGTACGCTTCCATTAGAACAGATTTCAGCATAAGGAAGTGACAAATCAAGAAGTTGAGAGAAAGGCATGTCTCGGTACT
>NW_010383020.1:0-531 GCF_000414095.1 Morus notabilis
GTAAATCTTGTGTGTCGTTATTCTTCTTCATTGCTTTACGTATAATTTCGCATTGAATTTGTTTTTCTGATTATTTGTTTGATTCTTATTTCTCGCAAACCGTTGATTCGTGTACTTGAATCTGTCAGAATTCCGAACAGTAACCATCGTCAAAAATCTAAGTATAGATGGCAGTTTATTATTGTTGTCTATTTTCAGGCACGAGACTTCGTCGTCTATGTTGTAAAATGCCACATATTTTGTAGTGCACGAGGTAACCCACTTTGTACATGCTTTAATTCTCAGTTGATTTAATATTTAGTATCAACACATTATACATAAATACACACAGATATATATATATATATATATTTATATATTAATGAGGAGTTCTTTCAATGCATGAACTACAACAACAAAGTTAAATTTATCATAATGGGATTGAATCTATAAGCAATGCAGCAACGGAATCTTTAATCCATTTCCCAACATGTGTATAGCCATCACCATCTTTGTAGAAGAGATCATTTAC
The DNA here is from genome assembly GCF_000414095.1 of Morus notabilis. Classification (NCBI taxonomy): domain Eukaryota; kingdom Viridiplantae; phylum Streptophyta; class Magnoliopsida; order Rosales; family Moraceae; genus Morus; species Morus notabilis. Next base: position 512 of record NW_010383020.1, read on the forward strand.
TCTTGAAAGATTAAGAGCTC
>NW_010383021.1:0-531 GCF_000414095.1 Morus notabilis
ACATTTCATGATTATCATTGCTATTTTCTAATAAATTTTCTTAATCAAAATTTCCATGTTCAAGAATTTGGAATGAAAATGAAATTTAGTAAATTTACCATGTACAAAGTTTGGTCACAAAAAGTTGTTTTCTTTTTGCTATTAATAAGAACAATTACTTGAAAAACAGGCTTTTAGGCTGAGAAGGCTTCTCATAGGAAATGGTAGAAGAAAGAAAAGAGAAGCCTCTAAGCCCTCATGGATGACACCAATCTCACATGGCTGTCAAGTCGTTGATTACAAATGGTTCCTCGGCAACTCGGACGATTCCGAATGCGACTCAGTTGTGGTCCAAAGAGAGCAATTTGGTGAGCTTGAATTATGGTATTTCGGAGTTTCCGATGCTAGGATTGGTGATGATGTCACTAAGTATATGCAGACACATTTCTTTGGCAAGAAACCGAAAGAGGTAATACTAAGAACACAACTGTGTGGTAGTTTATGAAAATCAAGATTTTAATCAAATTTTGTTATAATTATCGTACTTTTTTT
>NW_010383022.1:0-531 GCF_000414095.1 Morus notabilis
CATCGAAAAAACCTTAAAGGTTTTTTGTTAAAATTGTACAAAATGCTAAAACAATCAATATTACTTAATTTGAACTAATTTAATAATAAAATTAATACGTTTTCTATTGGCATATGAGAGTTATGTCGAATAGTATCGCAAGAACTTATTATAATTATATTGGACTAGGATTTAAATATAAATTTTACATACTCATTATAAATAAGGAACAATAATTCAACCTACTACATAAAAATTAACTATCAAACATAATAAAATACACACGAAATTAAAGTACTTTCAGTGCCAAAACGAGTTTTTAGTAGGTTAAAAAGCATTAGGTAGGTTTTGATCTTGATCTAATAAACAATACATTTGTCAAGATATTACCCTTGAATAATTCTCATTAGTAACCCATAAATTTGATACTATTGGTTTATCAAACTTGATGACTAGTATTTAGGGATGTATAATGACATTTCAATACTGACTTGTAGTTGAGGATATACTAATATATCATACAAGCCATCTTGGTTTTGTACTTCTGAAGTA
>NW_010383023.1:0-529 GCF_000414095.1 Morus notabilis
GTCAAAGTGCCTGAACGCAATTTGGCTTTATCTCCAGAAAAAAAAAAAAAAATACAATTTTACTTCTTTTGTGAAATTGCCGTGAGCTTCTTGAAGTGCGTGACACTTTTCTGTGATGTTTACCATTTCGAGCTAATAAAAAAAAATAACCATGTATTTTAAACTTGAGACTTTGGTAAGTCTGTATCGACAGTATCATTTTCTGTAAAATCACATCAAGAGCTTATAAGAAAATAATTAATTTTATAAATACTCTTTAAAATATGTTCATTATTTTAAAATACTTCATAATTTTTTAAAACAGTTCTAAACACCTCTTATATATAGCAAACGTTTTAAAACATCATCTCCTTCAACTTTCGTCTATTATTCTAACTGAACTGATGCCGTGACGCCCTCTTATTAACAGTTGACTAAAGATATTAACATCTAATTAATTTTATAAAAATGATTAATATTAAAAAATAAAAAATCCTTAAATAAAAATTGAAGACTAAACATCAACTAATTTCAAAAACTAAAAAAAAAA
>NW_010383024.1:0-531 GCF_000414095.1 Morus notabilis
ATATATTAAAAACCCAACACACGATAACAATTTTAAATAGAGATAAAAAATATAATTACAAGAATTTAAATTCAGAACCTCCAACTCTAATATTATATTAATTTATTAATCCATTTAAAAAACTTAAATTATTAAGACGTTGACTAACAATAATTTTCTCCGTTCTTTCTTGAACTATAAAAGGTCAACCCAATCCGAAGCACTCCTTATTATTTTTTATGCAATATATTTTTTTTAATGTAATAATAACTGGGAATTTTTCTGGGCCAGAAACATGACGTTACATTCACATAATGTTACACTGATGATGACGTTGGAAATATGTATAACACCAAGAAATTTTAATTATCCGAAATATATTACTCATTTTACAATATTTATGTGATATTACATAGAGCCAAAGCCTAACTTCACAATATGTTAAATTTATTTATTCTTATCGTATAAATTAAGGCATCATTCATTTCACCGATTTGAGTTTTCAGTTATAGGTTTTTACAGTAAAAAATTCTCAAAAAATATCACATTTAA
>NW_010383025.1:0-530 GCF_000414095.1 Morus notabilis
TTTATTACGCTCCGCATTTACTATTTAACATGTGGATTATATTTTCTCATTTTTTATTTAAATAATAATATATCATGTCAGTAGAGTCAACGTGTCAAACAGTGAATACAGAGAGTGACAAAAAGAGTTACAGAAAGAGCGTTGCTAGCATTTAAAAAAAAAATTAACTAGCTTGAAGGACCCTCTTAATATGATTGATCCCTCTTTTTTTTTATTAAAAAAAAATTGTTCTTTTATAAATCCTTATCAGTTATAAATTCAACTCCCTTCTAACAATAGAGTATGAAGATCTATTACCTTCTTTAAATACTTTTAGATTATTCCCATTTCTTTTTAGTTTTTTACTTTGAAAGTAAATTAGAAGGAACACAATTCTAAGGGAGGGACACAAAATTAAAGAATAAAGTTAAGGAGGAACATTTCCTAATTTCATGAAATCGACACTCGTATTCTTTTTATGTCCCTCTAATAATATATCATATTCATCAAAATGACATTTCATTTAAAATCTCATATCACATTAATTGAAA
>NW_010383026.1:0-532 GCF_000414095.1 Morus notabilis
AAATATTGGTGATAATGTGCCACAAAAAGTTTTTATAGAGGGTGAAGTGTTAAGGCACCATAGTTGAGGGAGGTAAATGCAATTTACCCAAAAAAATACTCCCATTAATTTAATTAAAAAAATATATGCAAAAGTGCTTAAGTGGTCCCACTAACAACCTACTTTACATGGGTAATATATTTGTCAAAGTAGCCGTTGCACCTCCCCCTTGTTCTCTATTTAAAGAAATCAATATCCCCCAAGGAATCCGTGCTCTTTACAACTACGCTCCTCTTTATTTTCTTTTCTCTCTCACTTTTGGACCAATTTCCATAACAAAATCAAATTGTGAGAGACAAAAAACCAAAAACACACTTCCATAATTGATCTTAACAACATTCCAATATGAATCCCGCAATTTTTGACACCAAAAATATGGCCACTATCCCATTACTCATCTCTTCATCAACACCAAGCTGTAGTAGTAGCACGGCCAGTACCAGCAGCTTTAGATCAAGCGCCAGCAGCGAAGACATCTCCGACGACATCGAAA
>NW_010383027.1:0-532 GCF_000414095.1 Morus notabilis
ATATATATATATATATATATATATATATATATATAACATTTGCATATGCATACACTGATACACTAGATGTTGTGTGTTTCGGGCTTGGTGTAAGCAGAATAAAATTAGTGTTCAAAGATGAATAACTTTTTCCCATAAAGTATTGCCTCAAACGCATGCGTTTTCTCAATTATTAATATATGCAGACACTATTGTTATAAACTAATGTCTATTTGCACTGCTATCGAATTTTAATTTTTGGGGTCTTATTAAAGGAGCATCATGTGTGCTTATTTCTTGGTACGTCGAGGTGCTTTCCGTTATCAAATCTCTAACTTACTTTTTACCTTAAGGTACATGATTAGATTGTATTGACGAAATTAATTTATTTTGAGAGTTATGTCTTGTATTGTTGAGCCATTCACATGTAACTTTAGAGCCCGTTTAGTTAATTGATTCGAGTTTTTAATTCGAGTTGAGATGTGACTTTATGTGAAAAATTTTTACTGTAGTAAAAAAATTAGATGTGACTGTTTTTTAGAGCTTTTTACTG
>NW_010383028.1:0-532 GCF_000414095.1 Morus notabilis
TCTTATCCTCTTAGTATTAAGAGAGCACCAGGCATGTTATTGGAAGCTATTTTTGAACTTATATCGTTAAGTCTTGGTTGACACGTGTAATATGTACGTTGGATTTTATATATATGTGTATGTATTGGACAGATATTTCCCTCATACTTCATTTTCCCTTTGTAGATTGAACATCTAGTTAAGAAACTGTACTCTCAGCTAGTGTTGCTTTCAAGAAAACAACCAAATCATGAATTCAGTATGAATATGTAACTAGTGGTAGGGCTAAGACTATGACCATTAATTATTACATCTATTATCTGTGAACAAATAATAGTAAATTATAGCAGCATTTTTCTGTTTAAACTTGACTTGTTTTGTATTTTGCATATCAAATCAAAATTTGATAACTTTTTCCTGGTGGGGGTTGATTAAAAGTTAAAATAAGTACTCTTGTATCAAAGTAGGAGTGATAATTCGTCAATAGTTCAATAATTAAAAGTGCTAGACCAATTAAAAATTTGGAAGGCTAGTTTTTTTTTATTTTTTTTTT
>NW_010383029.1:0-532 GCF_000414095.1 Morus notabilis
CATGGCCTTTTGCCAAATGGGGGATCGACCTGATCGGACCTCTACACCTCACCCCATGAGGCTTTAAGTTTGCCATCGTCACCGTAGACTACTATACCAAGTGGGCCGAGGTGAAAGCTCTTGCTTTGACCACAGAGGCAGCTTACACCAACTTCATGTATAACAACATCGTGTACAGATTTGGAGTTCCACACTCGCTCGTATCTAACAACGGAAAGCAGTTTCACAATGCCTCGACGTGCAAAGTTTGCAATGATTTGGGCATTCAAAAAAACTTCTAAGCTCCGATACATCCACAGTCCAACAGCCAAGTTGAGGCCGTCAACAAAATCAAAAGTACACCCTGAAGAAAATGCTGGATGACTTGAAAGGAAAATGGGCTGAAGAACTCCCGAAGGTCTTGTGGGTGTATAGGACGACGAGTCGAACTACAACAAGTAAAACACCATTCTCTACGACGTATGGGGTCGAGGCGCTGACACTAAGGACGGTCGCTTATGAAGACGACGTAAACGTCGAAGTACTAATCGGA
>NW_010383030.1:0-532 GCF_000414095.1 Morus notabilis
TCACCACTAATCTTTCAAACAGTCAAATTATTGTGCTAAAACTACGTGGCCTGTTATACAATCTGTAATTTGAAGTCTCAATATAGACGTGAATATGTAACGGAATAGAAACCAAGTAATTGTGATGCATCTAATTCTTCTTAGAGTTTTTTGCACCATACAAGATTTTGAGTGATTCATAGATGAACAGGCACCTCTAGGCAGTAAAAAATGTAGTGAACTACAATTTTACTTCTAAAAACCTGTTCTTGATTCCAATTTTGAACTATTTATTCATATTTCCTTTCAACATTATCATCATTCATCACCAAATTTCAACCTCCATGGCTAATTTAGTTCACAAATAATGGACACATTTCACACACACAATGAAAGGAAAAAGGTACAATGTTCATCCTCTGTGCTGGTATGAGCCACGAGAGACACTATTTCTTGCATGAAATCATATAAGCCCTGAGATTTAAAAGGAAAAAAAAGACTAATTTAGAACCACGGAGAGCACCCAAATGAACTCTGTAAACAAAAATGCAAG
>NW_010383031.1:0-532 GCF_000414095.1 Morus notabilis
AACTTATATAAACTATTGGCCTATTAATTTTAATTCATCTTAAATCTTGATCTATTTCATTCTTTCTCCCTACAAACTATGCGTCCCAACTAGTAAAGAGTTGGGATAAATAGTATTATTCATTTAAAAAACAAATAGATATAAGATCATTAAGCACAAACACTAGCGAATAATTGCCAAGTAAAGGTCTCTACAAAGCAATTCCCTCACTAAGAACTTGTGAAACACGTGAAATATTCATAATTAAAGAAAAAACTAGACTTATTTCATGGTAAATATTTAACCAAAAAAAGAAAGAAAAAAGAGAGGGGTAATATTGTACCATAAAATTTTGGAACTAGATTGTGGCACCAGAGAATTTCAAGGTTTTCTTTTTCATGGTCAGTCGCATGAAGGGCAGAAACTGGCGGGTTGTGTGAAACCTGCATAAATTTTTTCAATCATCAGTTTGAGGATTTTTAACTGAATCACACAATAATCCAATAGTGCTAACCCTAAAAAGTTGAGCAAAATGTTTAATATATATATATAT
>NW_010383032.1:0-246 GCF_000414095.1 Morus notabilis
ATGTCACATCTCAGCTCGAATTGAAAACTCGAATCTGCAAAGTGAACGAAGCAAATATATTCTAGCCGGAGAAGTACACTATATATAGATAACATAAGATTAAACATATTATTAAAGCCACACACAGCTTCTGATTAGCTTAACTAGATGATAGTAGCTAGACTAAATACAGACAAGTAGTACTACAATCTTCAGCCAAAAAAAAAAAAAAAAAAAAAAAAAAAAAAAAAAAAAAACAACAAACAG
>NW_010383033.1:0-532 GCF_000414095.1 Morus notabilis
TTTTTTCTCTCTTCTGTTTAAACAGTACAAAATTACTTTTCTATATCCCAAAATCCCATAACTAGAAAACCAATTGGAAAAAAGAAAAGAAAACGCGCTTTTTCTAAGTAAGTTGTCAGCACCGACGTATCCTGCTAGGGTTGTTCTATTCATGATAGAGAACGGTCTAAAAAGGTTATAATTATTTGCGCAGAAAGGGAGAATTAAAAGGACAAAGTAGAAGTCAGCTTCACTTGTTGCCGAAGTTTTGAGATTGCAAAAAGTCAGCCTAGATTTTGTTTACGTTTTCTCGATTTTTTTTTTATTGCTGTATTATAATTATTTCGAAAGCACCCTTATTCAGCGTTAGAATCCCGTGAGTTTAATTAACGCATCGTTCATTTCACCGATTTGAGTTTTTAATTTTAGATTTTTACAGTAAACATTTTTTAAAAAATAGTTCGTGATTCGTTACAGTATTTTCTCCTACTAAACGTACTCTTATGGTGCGTTTAGTTGATAAATTCGTGTCATGATTCGAATCATGGTTCGT
>NW_010383034.1:0-532 GCF_000414095.1 Morus notabilis
TGGCTTCGCTTTGGGCTTCTACAGATAAAGAGTTTAAGCATTTTCCTTTGTCTTTAATTCTGTTAAGTTGGAGGGATGCATTGAGTCATTGAGATTTTGTGGTTTTGTTTCTTACTAGTCGAGATTATCTTTTACTTTCCGCTTTTGAGGATCCCTCATCCTCGTCACCTAGTATTGATTAATCTTCATCAATAAAGGTTTCTGTTTACTACTTAAAGAAAAGGATAAATTTTATTTTTACCCCCTGAACTTTGATCGCGTTTTAACTTTCCCCTTGAACTTTGAAAAGTGGTCTACGTACCCCCCGAACTTTAAAACGTTAGCAAAAATGCCCCTTCTATCAAAATTCCATCCATTTAGGCTGATGTGGCACTAATTTAAAGAATAAAAAATTAATCTTTTACTAAAATCTTAATTATTAGAGGCACTAATAATAGAAAAATCAAATTATGTTTAACACTAAGTAAAAAGATATTTTCCTAAAAACATAAATGAAAAGGCAAAACTAAAAGAGATGAAAAAAAAAAAAAAA
>NW_010383035.1:0-532 GCF_000414095.1 Morus notabilis
TTAGATGGTCTTCTTGGCTGTTGAACTTCTAGCTTAGTCGACTTGAATTAACACGTATAAGGTGGAGATTGAGTGATGAAATTTGACCCTAACATGAAACCCTTTACTCGTTTGATGATGCAATTGAACGAAAGAGTAATTAGTAGACTCGATCGACTTTTCTCTTGTATTTGTAGTCAACTCCATTTTGTCTTCTACTGTTTAGAGCAGTCGTAAGCTTCCACGCGATGTTGTCTGAGTGGTGCGGCAGTTGGTGGTTAAGTGAGGAGACGTGTAATGTCTTTCGCACGCTTCTCGGGATAGCATCATAATGACATTGATTTGATGAGTTGGGGCGATATCCAAACCGCTAGTAATGGATAGAAAGAAGCCCCGGCTAACTCCATGCCAACAGCCACAGTGAGACGGGGGGCAAGTGTTCTTTGGAATGACTGGTCAATGCCCCAAAAACTTAAGGATTTCTTGTTGAAAATGGTACCTTATAAGCATAAGATGTAATAGAATATTTATTATTTATTTAATAAAAGAGTTT
>NW_010383036.1:0-533 GCF_000414095.1 Morus notabilis
CGCCTTCTGCATAATGCCTCTGTGGATTGCGATTTGCAACGAGTTTTTGTTGGTTTGACATGAAATTCTAAGTGGGGCAATTTGATTTAGAGATATGGCCTATTGTAATTGAAATGGTAGATCTTGGCATGGTGGGGAACTTAGCGACAACGACCTAGCGAGGAGTAGAGACGTTTCAGGCCACAACAAGAAGTTTCAGGCTCTCATTTGCTTTGTTTTTTTATTTTATAAAAACGTGAATGGGATTGGTTTTATCCTCCTCTTCTTCATCTTCAAACATGTTGTTGCATTCTCTGATCTCTTCTCTTCCTTTCTCACACTGTCACTCTCTCTCTATTAGAAAGTGTATTTTATATTTTCTTTCTTTCTTCTTCTTCTTCTTCTTCACATAATATCTCTCCAATTTCTCAAAACAAAAATCTTCTCTATCTAATCTTTACAAGACTACGATGACTACTCTTTTCTCTCAACAAAATTCTCCAAGTTATATCTCACTCATCTCTTGACTACTTTCTAATTAATGTTTTTTTTTT
>NW_010383037.1:0-533 GCF_000414095.1 Morus notabilis
AAAACCGCCCAATCCAAACCAAACCGCATCAAATCGTTTATTATTTTTGAATTATTGAGTGGTTTAGTCGGTTTTTTAATCTAATTTTATTGAGCGGTTTGGTTTGTGGTTTGGACTCCCCAAACCGCTCAATAATCCGTTCAAAAATATACACATGTAATTTTTTTAATTTTTAAAATGTTTTTTTATTTATTTTAATTTTTATTGATCATAATAAAAGTTATATACTTATAAAATACACCATATCATATTTTTGTTGGTTGATATTAAAACTTTAAATGGTGACTTGAATCTTCTTTTTATTTTTATTGATTAACATTTTATAATTTTTATGAATTATTGAGAATTTTTTTTAGTCTTAAGTTTAAACCATCTAAACCATTTATGAGTGATTTGGTTTAATTTGATTTTTATTAAAAATGTCAAACTGCCCAAACTACCCAAAAAAATTATTTTGAATTTAGTTGATAGTTTTTATAAAAAAAAACCGTCCGAACCGACCGCGAACATCCTTAACTAATCATTTTTTTTTT
>NW_010383038.1:0-533 GCF_000414095.1 Morus notabilis
CACTTGCTCGTCAAAAAAACAAAATAATAAAGAAACTAAGAAAATCCTATGAATTTATGAATCCTACTTAAAAGATTTTCTTCCAAGTTCCTAGTCAATGACTTTGACCAGAAAAAGGAACATACATACCACAAAAGAAATAATAATCAAAATAAAAACACATAAGGGCATTTTGGGAATATTGAAAATAAAAGATAGTTAATATTATCGTAAAAAACAAAATAATAAAGAAACTAAGAAAATCCAATGAATTTATGAATCTTCCAAGCTCCTAGTCAATGACTTTGACCAGAAAAAGGAACATACATAAAAAAAGGCCACAAAAGAAATAATAATATCAAAATAAAAACACATAAGGGCATTTTGGGAATATTGAAAATGAAAGATAGTTATTATTATTGTATTCTAGTAAGAAGCCTTCTTGTGGAACTAGGAAACATATGTGATTGCCTGTTCACAGACAGACAGCACCGCCATCCGCGTGGTCGGCCCAATCTTCTTCGCATCATGGCGCACTAACTTCCCCCAAATCT
>NW_010383039.1:0-533 GCF_000414095.1 Morus notabilis
AAAAAAAAAAAAAAAAACTTATGGGGTGTGGAGACGATGTCAAACCATTTGGGGGTGTGCAAGTATATAATTGTAATAAGGAGATTATATTTTTCAAATGAGGTGCCTTAATAAAAATATGGGGTGTTAATAAAATGTCCCCCAAAATAAATGCTGAGGAGTTGGATAATCATACCCTGTTTCGTACGTTTAACACCAAATTATAGGTTGTTTTGTATAGTTTGCATTAATGAGTGTATTTTTAATGATTGTTATAATATTTATCTGTAACCGTAAAATAATAATCTAATGATTATAATAAATTATATAATTAACTAGAAAAATTTATGATAATTAATAGGATTGGATTCTTATCACGTCACTTAATATTTAGTGATAATTATCGATTAAAATGTAACTATTAAAAATCCCTTCTTAGATCAATACCACATATATAGGGAGAGATAAAATTCAAGATTGCCTTAGTTTTAGACCGAACAAGCCAATTTTTATTCTTGGCAGAAATTATCTGCTACAAACAAAACGTTGCTAAA
>NW_010383040.1:0-533 GCF_000414095.1 Morus notabilis
TTTTTTTTTTTTTTTTTGCATAATACACTCCAAACTTATTATTTTTGACAAATTACACTCTGAATTTTTAAATTATTTGTAATTAAGGTAAAATAGTTGATGAACTTTATCAGATTTGCACATAAAAAATAAAGCTCATTATTTTTAAAGCAAATCATGAGTAAATCCTATGTCTTTGATTATAGATTTGATAACACTTGTAACTTGTTAGCTTCGAAATTTAAATGTAGTGTAGTAATTTACTAAAAGTTAGAAGTTTAGGGCTTATGATGCAAAATGCGAGCAACCGTGCAAGTTACTCTATGGTATTTTATCTACTATCTACTACACATTAAAAAAAAAAAAAAAAAATATCCACATCGAAAGCATGCATGAAGGGATGCATGCCGTGCATGAAATCCTCAACATTAATGATGAGTGCGTCTCATTGAAGACACGTCATCACCTATATATGTATTATATGTGTGTATATATAATATGAGCCGAGCATGAGAGAATACAAACACAGCGTTTAGCAGGGAAGGATACTGGTA
>NW_010383041.1:0-533 GCF_000414095.1 Morus notabilis
AAGGTAAATAGAGTGTTGGTCCAATCATGCCATGCTATATAATTGCGTATGAATCTTGCACTAGTTTTGATAAAATATGTCAGCTGCTCTTAATATTACTTTTTCTAATCTTGCGGTTGATTTTTTTTAATGGTTATAGATGTAATCTAGGAAAAATTTTATATTTGATTATATTTGGAGATTAAATATTTCCAACTCCAACTTATATAAAAAGGGTATCCTTTGGCTATACTTCCAATATATTGCTTTAATAATAAAAATGATAAAAGCAAGGTCGTATTTTGTTTTCACTTGACAAGATTTTATATGATGACCGACGACTTTATAAGTGGGACGGGACCATTTGTGTTGATGCTGTCGCAAGCCATGATGATTTAATCCCTAATTATCCATTGCATACATTTACATAAATATGTGTACGAGATAAACGTGTCGTTTGAAAATTTTCAAGGGTCTCTTTCCGTTGTAGATCCCTTCACTTTATAAGAAAGGCCGAGTAAGGTTACCATGAAGGAAAAAAAAAAAAAAAAAAA
>NW_010383042.1:0-533 GCF_000414095.1 Morus notabilis
TGCTCCCCGGTAAGTCTTCATTCACTTTCTAGGCGGTTTAAGTTTCCACAAATGGCATTTTTAATTGAGCTCTATGAGACGGAAGTTAAGATTGAGGCTAAGGTCGGTCCAGCCGTTCCACCGGAACTGTACAGGGTGTTAGACCGGTTTGGGGATGTTGATTCTGGTGAAGAAAAGGGATGGAAGCTGGAGGTTTTGTGTAGACTACCGGGCTCTCAATCAAATCACTGTACTCGACAAATTCCCAATCCCAATAATTGACGAATTATTAGACGAATTGGATGGGGCAGTAGTTTTCTCGAAGTTCGATTTACAGGCCGGGTATCATCAAATCAGAGTTCGCGACGGGGACATCGAAAAGACCGTGTTCCGTACCCATGAGGGGCATTATGAATTTCTAGTAATACCCTTCGGACTGACAAATGCACCGGCAACATTCCAATCCTTGATGAAAGCGGTGTTTCGACCTTACTTGCGCAAGTTTGTGTTGGTTTTTTTTTATGACATCCTCGTTTATAGCCGCACTTGGGAGG
>NW_010383043.1:0-533 GCF_000414095.1 Morus notabilis
AAAAAAAAGGGGGGGGGGGGGGAGAGAACGAAAACCGCTGGATTTCTCTCCGATTACGATAGGAATCTAATCGCATCAGACAAAACCCTAATTCTCGAAACTATTATGAATGTTTTCGTTCCGAGTGTGGCGAGGCGGGGTGTGTGGCGCGAAGTAAATGCTGTCAACATTCTAGAGAGAGAAAGAGAAACTTACCTGGCAAACAGGAGAGAGAGAGAGAGAGAGAGGATGGCAAAAGGGAGAGAGAAGTTGGAATTGGATTGAGCAGAATTTTAGTGCGAGAGAGAAGAGGAGCGCTTGTGAGGAACGCAGCGACAGCGAGCTTCAACAGAATACTAGACGTGTTTCGCGTCTTCCTGAGTTTCTGTTGAGGGGATTTCTTAAGGGCTCAACTAACAAAAAGGCCCACCCACCATACCTCCCACTTATATACGGCCTTTTTAGGCTCTTTTTAAGCCCACTCGAAAGAGCTGACTTTGGATTAATGTACTAGCTACTAGGCCCTCCGGCTCCTTCATTTTTAGTAGTTGGAA
>NW_010383044.1:0-533 GCF_000414095.1 Morus notabilis
AAAAAAAAAAAGGGAAAAGGTGTGCTTTTCTCTTTATTTTTATTTTTATGATGATTTGTACTATTAGCTCTTGAGTTGTCTTTTGAACTTTTTAGTCCTAAATCATAAAATTGGCGATAAATTTTATATGTTTTTTAAGGAATTTATATGATAACAACCCTCATGTTTTTATCTAACTACATAAATTATTATTTTAACGGTTAGATTAATTTTTTAATATTATAATCTATGATTAAGAACAATTACATATCACATGGATATTTATAAATACTACCTTTAAAAATTCTAATCCAACGTCTAACTCAACAATTTCTGCTGATGAGAAAAGATAACATTCCTACCATTAAAGTTTTCTAATTTTTAGATTAGTACAGAATAACAGGCTTCTTCTTTGGCAATTACATTACAAATATAGACAATTACCAGCGATGCTAAATTAAATAAATAAAATTCAACCTAGACGCCGTAATGGGGACCGATAATATTTTCTTTTCTTTTCTTTTTTAATGATTGCTCAGTACAGGTGATATTTA
>NW_010383045.1:0-533 GCF_000414095.1 Morus notabilis
AGAAAGAAACACGCTCAGCTGAGTCAAGCCACCAAGCCGAGCCAAGCCGCTCATCATTTCCCTCCGCGTGGCCCCAACTCTTCCGCGTTTCCCAACTCTTCCTCGCGCGCTTCACCAGCATGCCTATCTTTCAGGGCGCGCGTTCTTCCTACGCATGATCTTCAGCGCGTCCAAAGCTCTCTTCGGCGTGGGTCCCACACCTGCGATGCCAGCCCGACTTCCCAATGAATGCGCGCCAGCTGTCAACCTTGTCCCCTGCTCTGACCAATGCCAGCTCCGTCAGCCCACTCCGCAAGCGCCAGGTGTCCGAGCGGGTCCCAGCTGTCTCCAACTGCCAGCGTACTCTTCCTCCGGGCATGCGACAAGCAAATCAATTCTGATAAACCAATCTCATTGCGACACGTGTCCATATGAGGTGCTGAATTCGGATTTCTTCTCCGCAAATTGCCAGAATTCATCCCTAAATCATATATATGATTTCTTTTAATTTATGTGTAATTTTATTTTATTTCCTTTTCTTTTGTAATTTTCTA
>NW_010383046.1:0-533 GCF_000414095.1 Morus notabilis
GACCCCGCCATAGCTTTCCCCAGTACTAGCCATAGTTTTTTTTGTTTTTTTCTCTCTACTTAGTTTAAGAAAAGATGGTTAAATGGGCATATACATGTGATGAGTTTGTTCAATCAGATCTAATTGTGAGGAAAGAAGCTGGCGGTGTTGACTGAGTGTAATGTGGAGACACAGAGGGACTGAGCTCACACCCATCAATCACATAGAAGAAGAGCCGGTAGAAGAGATTGGAATAGAGTTAACCGCTGGAGATGAAATTGTCACAGAGCAGAATTCCTGAAGTTGAATGTAGCAGAGGAGAGAGCTCCTTGGATGGTTAAAATAAAAGAGCCTTCGAGTTTGAGAACTTTGAGAGAGAAGAGACGAGAGTGTGTGTGAAAGAGTTTATGCTCTTTTTGGGGTGGAGCCTTGGTGGAGTTAAAAAGAGGAAGAGCTTGTTGAAGGGACAGGGTGCTTGGAAGAACCGCTGAGTTATGAAATTACCAAAGTGCCCACCATGCTATAAGAAAATTAGGATTTTTTTTTTTTTTTTT
>NW_010383047.1:0-533 GCF_000414095.1 Morus notabilis
TTTTTTTTATTGTTGCCTGTATCGGACAACTGTTAATAATGATTTTACAGTTTTTGATGTTGCCTGAATTATTTAGGATTTATACTATTATTTGTTTTCTTTTTTCTTATGTTTCTTTTTTCTTCATTTTATTACTATTTTTTTCGTTTGGTATTTTGTATAAATCCTTCAATAATTAAGTTGGCAGTCAAGGAAATTGCTAAGTCATATTTAAGTTTTTTGTGATATATGTTGTTAGCAATAGAAAATAGGGCTGTTCATAAACCCGCAGGCCCAATCCGCCCCACCCTAACCCAACCTGAAAAATGCAATTTCTAGTATTAAATTTTTTTTTGGACCATTCAATGTTTAACTCGAAGTTTTAAGGCGGGGTGTGGGTTGGGCCTATAATGACCCGCACACCCCAACCCAATCTGCGCTCTAACTTGCCTCATCTAATATCTAACCCTAGGCAAGCAACTCATTACTACTCTCTAGTTTCTTTATGTTTGAATTAAACCTCTATATTTGCTTTATGTTAAGACTAATTTATG
>NW_010383048.1:0-533 GCF_000414095.1 Morus notabilis
AAAAAAAAAAAAAAAAAGTCTTCTTCCATCTTCATTAGTTAATACTTTCTGTAAAAAATAAAAAGGGAAAAATGGGGTTGCTTCCATTTTTTTCTGTATAATATTATTACTTCTCTGTGGTGTCTGTTTCTTTGTTTATTATATAATATAAAGGGTCTTCAAAAAATGACAATGACCATTTCTTTGGAAATTAGGACTTTCCATAAATGGAAAGATTCTCTAAAATCCCACATTGGAGTGGTATTGATTAATGAAAGGAAGCCCATTAACTTGATTTTGTCTGCAGTTTCTTCTTCTTCCGTCCACTTTTACTTTTAATTATGGACCTTTTTTGCATAAAAAAATAGTTAGGACTTTGTATGCTAAGGATGTCCACTAACCATATTTTCAAGTGCTTCTACAACTTGCAAAGCATACAGAATACTCCTTTCAAGGGGAAAGAAAAAAGAAAAATAATAAATAAATAGTAAAAAAAAAAAAAGAGAAAAAAAAAGAGAAAAGGATCCATGCCAATAACCAACGCCGACAGAAGG
>NW_010383049.1:0-533 GCF_000414095.1 Morus notabilis
AAAGGAGATAGAAAAGGTAGTGATAATTACTGGAATCATTTGTCAAACGGCTAAGCACTCCAAACTCCAAAGTCAAAGTCCCTCCACCAGCTGTTGATGTTATCTAAAAAAACATTCGACATTTTAGATCTTTTACCTAAGCTACATAAATAAGTATTAGTACAGAAGATGGGTAGCACAAAAAAATAAAAAGAATAAAAAAATAAAAAATTCACAGTTTGAAGTTCTAAATTTATAATTTTATACTCATCAATCTTTAGTACATCATATGTGATAATTATGCACATGACAGATTTGTACTTTTTTTTTCATATGAAATATCTATCATTACACCTGTCTATTAATCATTAGTTATTAAGAAAGAAACCTGCACATGAAGTAAAAGTTTAAAAGAGTTTTGCCTTGCTTTCATGTTCATCAACTCCATGCAAGAGATTGACAGATCCAAAAGGAATGCCTGCAACGGATAATAGGTAGAAAGGTTAATGATAGTGCTTTGTTTTATACGATATTTCGAATAAGATATTCAGTTT
>NW_010383050.1:0-533 GCF_000414095.1 Morus notabilis
TGTGACAGGCAATGAAAAGTCTTTCTATTCAAAAAACTAAAAAGAATTATTTAAGCTAGTTATCACTGAATTTATTTATTTACTTCTCTTCTAATCCAAGATAATAAAATATATGTTAAAAGCGAAATAAAATAAAATTTTGTTTAAAATGAAGGGGTTTTTTTTAATATAATATTAAAAGAATATTTAAGAGACAACACTATTTTTTAGTACACAGTCATATATGTAAGTACTATAAGTCATTATTCTAATTAACAAAAGTGATGCGGTTACTTTCAATTTTAGTTCTTGAAGAATATTAATTATCTTATTTTATCCCTTAAACATTCAAGTGACATATATACCACTAACCCCTAAACTTAACACTTGTTGCATTAGTGGTATCTGTGTGAGAAACATTAAAAAATGGATGGAAGGGAGCACGTGAGGCGCATGTGATTTGTTGGTGTTATTAAAAACGTTGTTGTTAATGTCATTTGCCCACATTAATCCCTAACAATTACGTGGATGAGATTATTATTATTATTATTATT
>NW_010383051.1:0-533 GCF_000414095.1 Morus notabilis
TGTTGAGATTCCATTCACTCCTCGAGCAAAGCGTGTCTTGGAGCTTTCACTAGAAGAAGCCCGGCAACTTGGTAGGTTCTTCTTCTATCCCTTCTTTAATATACCTTTAAACATAAAAGTTATCTTAGATTTCAAATGCTGACTGAATAATGTTCTGCTTGCAGAATCAGTGTGATAAAAACATTGAAGTAACTAGCTTGCATCATGAATTATGTTCTTAAGAGCATATTGCATTCACTTTAGAGTATTAACTGATCATACTTGCTTAGTTTGTCTATGATTGACATGTTCATCTTTCTTCAATGTTTCAGGCCATAATTACATTGGGTCCGAGCACTTGCTTCTGGGTCTGCTTCGTGAGGGTGAGGGTGTTGCAGCTCGTGTTCTTGAAAATTTGGGTGCCGACCCAAGCAATATTCGTACACAGGCAAGTACCAAACATTCATATAGGTTTCACTTTCCAATTGACTCTCTTTGTTATTGAAAAAAATGCTAAAGGTTTCATTGTGTGGGCAGGTTATTCGTATGGTTGG
>NW_010383052.1:0-534 GCF_000414095.1 Morus notabilis
CAGCTAGTATTGGGAAATTTTTCCATCCATTGTTGCATAAATTGTGTTCACAATTTTTATTTTTTGAACTTTTAATTTTTACGTTCATTTTGACCACTAATTAGAGGATTGATAGGTTTGGTAGATATGTCATATGCGATAGGATTTTTATTGGTTGTCACCGTTGTTAGGAATGTGCTACAAATGCCGTGTGTTGGTTGCTTTAATTATTTATTTGAATGGAGAGAAGAGACAACCTGTGTTCTAGATAGATTTATAAGCATCACAATTAGATTGACACTGAGAATCTATATTGTTGCTTTATTTATTTGTTTATTAAAAAAAATATGCTCAGCTCTAGTCTGCGGATCGTCCCTAATTAGCATGTTTTTTCACCGGAAAAGAATTAAATATAAAAAGATTGCCCAAACAATCTATATGAAGTACTCTCGCTAAGAATCTTGTCTTTAGCTAGGGTTCTTACTGAGGTCACTTCTTTGACAGATAAAAAAAAAGATCAAATAGGGTTTTTCTGTCTCTCTCTGTTTTTTTTTT
>NW_010383053.1:0-534 GCF_000414095.1 Morus notabilis
AAAAAATAAGTAAATAAATGTTTATGTACACAACAAAATTTATTTAGAGCAACAGAAAAAGAAAAGTCAAATACTGGAAGAAAGGCTAATGTGTAATAATATTATCAACGACAAAAAAATGCTCAAAGAAAAATGTCTACTGGGCTTCATAAAAGGAAGACGACCAAAAAAGTATAGTATTGACGTTAATGTTCTGCCAACAACTAAGAAACTATATGTAAGACCTGGTTAAACGGACCAAAACAACAAGAAATCACAAAAAATACAAATTGCAATGAGAAAAATAAAGAACTATGGATGTGACATTATTGATGAACTTTATAATGCTCAAATCCTTGCGCACTCTCTGGATGCAATTTGATAGAGTAAGGGCACAAAGATAGAGTTTTCAACCCTTTCTTTCCCATTTCTTAGTATTTACCAGTGCTGAAACTTTGGATGGGCCGCCCGTGACCACCAAAAAGTCCAAATTTTTACCCGATGACCGAACCCGATCTGCCCAAAAATTCGGGCTGCCCGACCCGACCCAAAAAT
>NW_010383054.1:0-534 GCF_000414095.1 Morus notabilis
TTTAAAAAATATTATATTTATTTTTTTATTATAATTAAAAAAAAATTTTAAAAAAAATTACATTTTAATTTAAATTAAAAATTTAAATTTATAAAATAAATGAGGACTTCGTTGGTCTTTCCGGATTTTTGGCTTAGTTTTCCTACCTTGTTTCGTGTTTTGGATCGTCTTCAAAATTTGTTGGTTAATAAAAAATATATAATAATTAATGAGATTAAATTTCAATTATGACACGTGGTTAAATTTTATATTTAGTGTGAACATATATTGGGTTGAGGGAATGTAATGCTTATTTACTCTGGGTTTCAAACATACCAACGCCCACCATGTACTTTTCAAAAAAGCAGAAACGCAGAGAAAGAATCGTGCACGTCGTTAATTTATAATTTAGTTTATTAAGAAAATTCGGTTTATTTGGACTAATAAAAACAAGGATAGGTATAAAAATTAATCTATTCAAAATGAATTATTCAGTACACTAAAGACCCGTTTAGTTCGTTGATTTGAGTTTTTAATTTGAGTTGAGATGTGATT
>NW_010383055.1:0-534 GCF_000414095.1 Morus notabilis
GTTAACAAAAACATTATCAAATGTCTTTGTTAAGCCTACTCCAACCCCTTCAGCTTCCTCCATGATGTTGAAGTCCTTCAAAACTAAGTTCCCCTATTCACAAGTCCATCAGAAATTTTAGTAGTTTTAACCAAAATATGACATTTTATCCCCTTTTTTCAAATTATCTGGGAAGGAGCCATACAAGTAAGAAACAAGATATAGCATAATGCTAATAAGGGTATTTGGCACTTTCGCCTCCTCAACTTTGACCAATTGGCAAGTTGTCCCTAGACTTCTGATTGTGGCAAAATACTCCCTCTTCATTTAATAAAATGTTGCAGCATGTCCCTAGATCAATGATGTTAAAATTTAGAAGAAAATTCCTCATGCACATAACGTGATGTTCTTTGATGGCCATCCGAAGTCTTTTCCTCCAAATGAGCTCACGTAATGTGTACAGTTGAGTTTCCATCTAAGGTTTAATAGCTGTTATCAATCTCGGTGACAATCCACATTACTTTGTTAAATTAAGGGATAACTTGCGAAAATGTA
>NW_010383056.1:0-534 GCF_000414095.1 Morus notabilis
TATATATATATATATATATTATAGAATGAAGTTACAGTATAGATAATAAAATATGAGTGTGATGGGATTAATGTAGGATTTTTTGTTTCAATTCTTTTTTCGGTTGAAAATTGAAATTAACATTCTATAAATATGAAATTAGCACTGAAATTGTAGCTATTTTTTAGTATGAAACTCAAGATTAGATTAATTAGATTAAACAGAAGCTATCACGGTACTTACAATGTTTACAATATAATTCAGAAACTCTTCCAATTAATACTGATGAGAATTTAGAGAGATCATAGTTAAAACTTTGTTACAATTGCGAATAACAAAACTACACGAAGCACCAACAACTTCATAAAACAGTCATCTTATGATTGCTAGGATGGCTATATAACAACCAAAGTAGCTATATTATGAACATATTTAACAACTAAAGAGAAACACATTCCACGAGAGATTACCAAACCACTTTACATTGCAAAATAATCCTTTGTGTATTTTTTAACCATGTTTTTATATGAGATCATGGAAGGCTAATTTAAGGTA
>NW_010383057.1:0-534 GCF_000414095.1 Morus notabilis
TTTTTTTTTTATAGAAAAACCTAATCTCAGCTTCAGAAAAGCTTACCCACAGCCGCGAATTCACAGGGACTGGTGAGAAAATCGGAGACTTACTTTCGGTCCTGGGAGTCTAGGAGAAGCTCGACTAACAATCATAGAATAAAACCAAATTTTAGAAAAACAACACGTAAAAAAATCATAACCTTAGAATATCCAATGAAAGAAACCCCTACCACGAGGTCTACGATGACGGCAGAGGAGCGACGGGGCCAAAGGAAGGACGGTGGCAAGAGAGAATAGTGAAGGAGAAGTGGAGCGGCAGCGGGATTTAGTGTTTTTTCTAAAAACCAAATACTAGATAGGATAAGAAATGAGAGAGGGTTGAAGGGGTAAGAGGAGGGTTAGGGTATTTTGTGTCAAAGGACTTACAACGTCGTCGTTTTTAGTTAAAAAAACAAACTTTTTATGTTTTTCTTATTTTTCGGTTCAGTTCGGTTAAAACCGAACACAAAAACCCATAAACCAAAACCGACCGACTTATCTTACAGACAGTTC
>NW_010383058.1:0-534 GCF_000414095.1 Morus notabilis
TGAATTTATACCTATTAGATCTATTTACTAATTAATTATAAACCTTGACCTATTTATTTTTATTGTCCTTTTCATTAATCTTATTTCCCTCAATCTCCTTAGATCTTTCATGCATCTGACAATTAAAATCAACACAAAAAGACAGTTTCCTTGTTCACAGTCGTGTTCTAACATGTAAATAGCTAAACCACACATGATGCTCACGTGCCCTTTTTGTTGAGAATTGCGATTTTAACGTTTAAATGGATAAGAAAACTAATTTCGTACAATTTTATAGATCAAGGAGGACTCATTCTTATACATATTAAAAATTAGAGACCAAAGTGAGATCATAGTACGAGAACTCTTTTCTATTGTACGAGGAAGAAAACTCTCGAGATTGATGTCATATTGTTGGGATTTGATGTGTACATGGTGGTTTGGCTTTATGTATCATTTTATATTGACTAACACTCACAATCTAACACTCAAACCGCCCAATTGTCCTTTTTTTTTTTTTTTTTTTTTTTTTTTTTTTTTTTTAAATTTTTACAA
>NW_010383059.1:0-532 GCF_000414095.1 Morus notabilis
TTGAGGGAAGATTTCCATCATCACTCTGACTCGATTATATGTACTTTTATTTTATATTATATATATTATACTTTAAAAAAATTCTAAAATTTATGTATAATAACTAATAATTATAAAGAAAAGAAAAAATGAAAAAGGAAAACGATCATTTTACTTATAATATTTTTCTATTATAAATAACAAATTTTTATGAGACATTAATGAGTATGTTGCTAAATTTTATAAATAATTTAATAAAGTTTGTATTGAGTTTTATAATATTATGAGGATTTTTTTCTTTCTTAATGGGTTATTGGGTAGGGTATGTGTAACGACCTGAAGAATTAAACAGGTTTAATTATGTTAATTGTAATTTATTAGTGTGTCTAATTTGATTTTCTTAATTAATCAAGAACTTTTAATTATTTTCAGTATTTACAATTTCACCCTTTTTTAACTATCTTTTAAGATTCTCTTTTTCTTTTCCTTATATTTCCTTTTTCTTTTTCTTTCCCTCATTTTCTTTCTTTTTCTCTCATCACTCTGATAACTC
>NW_010383060.1:0-534 GCF_000414095.1 Morus notabilis
GGGTGGCAACATGAGCATGTCCATTCTCTTTCGGTAGATTATGAACATCCTGTGCTGTTTTCGCACTCTTCACTACATTGTCCTTCTTAAGTGAATCCAAAGGCTTGGCATGTTGGGGCTTTCCCTTCTGATCTGTGCTAGATGTGTCAGTAGATTTAGGGCCACCAAAAGATTGCTCAGAGTCAAAATTCAATGATCCAAATTGCAGAACCTTCTTCTCGACAGCCTTTTCACCATTCTTGGATGACTGAGCCCTAAGCAAGGACTTAGTCTCGTCCTCGGTGAACGAGCCAAAAAGAAATACCTGCAAGAGACGAAATATTAACTCGCAAAGGACTAACAAAAGGGATAGTTCCAATATTCCTAATTGTTCCAAAAACATCGATGAAATTGCATTGTTGCAAAATTTCTTATCAAGTAAAAAAAGACTTCACCATAAAACATAGGATGGTTTCAATTCTCTAATCTTCAATTAGAAGCAAGAAAATCAATGAATTTGTAAAGTTGTAACATTTTGTTATCAAGTAAAATATA
>NW_010383061.1:0-534 GCF_000414095.1 Morus notabilis
ACTCATATTTAAACCTCCATTTTCTTCTTATCATTCAAAATAAAAACCTCACGTTTCTTAAAAGAAAGTCAAATTATAATGCAGCATAAACAATCTAACCCCCACCTCACTCAACTCTATATATATATATATATATATATATTTCACGTAGTGATCATTCAAAAATATTCGGCATTATTTCCTAAGCCACGTTCAAAGGTTTTGTTTTGTCAATAAAAAAAACCCATATTCAACGTTGAAAGCTAGAGTTTGAACATGAATTCCAGATAATCATATTTTATATTTGGCCTTGGAATTAAGGCGTGCTTATTTTCTTACATCTGCGTTGTTCAAATCACAATTCACATGCATGTGCAATTATTAAATTAATACATTATTTTGTCAATTCTAAAAAACAAAAACAAAAAATAGATTATTGTCTCTCTGAATTTAAACATAAACCTTTTAAAGATTAAAAAACAAACTCAAACTGCATTTTGATAGCAAAAAATACATCATCAGATGGTCAAAACTTGACACACTGTACTCAACTTG
>NW_010383062.1:0-534 GCF_000414095.1 Morus notabilis
ACTGAATAATGCACAAGCGGTCGTTTTTGTCTCACACGCCAGATTTGGGAAGGAAGGACTCGCACGACGGCCACTGCTTAATAAAGATTAAAAAAAAAAATGAAAAGTCCAAATTATTTAAATATCGTTAGTTTTATCAATTTGAGTTTTTAATTTTAAATTTACAATTAAAAATTCTTAAAAAATATTACATTCAACTTTTTTCTTCTACAGTTAAAAACTCTTAAAAAATATAACATTTCAATTCGAATTCACGAAACTTTGTTAACTTGCTTATGTGTAAAATTTAGGTGATGTGTCAACATTTAATTGAGGAAACGGCAAGTGAAATAGCTTAAGGAGATGTTTAGTCCGTTGATTTGAGTTTTTAATTTGAGTTAAAATGTGACTTTATGTGAGAGTTTTTTATTGTAGTAAAAAATTAAATTTAATTGTTTATGAGAATTTTTTACTATAACAAACTCGAATCGGTGAAATAAACATGGCAAATGAGACATAAATCTCCACCCTAGTTATTCACGTCTTATCAATTGG
>NW_010383063.1:0-534 GCF_000414095.1 Morus notabilis
AAAATTTGGATTTACAAGTATTACGCGATTCATAGAAACTTAAAAGACTAAATAACTAATTCACTCCAAAAGATAAACAAAGATGAGAAAAATACAGAGAACAAAATGCCATAATCAATCATAGGAAGCAGCAAGAGTAGGATGCTAATAAATATTTCTTCGAATTTGTGAGTCAAAAACTTGATATACAAAAACAGTTAAATGGTCAAAGAACTACCCACAAAAGATCTACGATATAATGCTAATTCAAGAAGTTTTGAGTACCGAACTTTTAAAAAAAGAGCGGCAAGTCTGCACAGTTTGAGTGCCGAACTTTTAAAAAAAAGTGTGGACTACAACCACCTTAATAGAGAAAGACGTGATTAAAATGCCAAGATATTGAATGATCAATCAACTATCTGCAAAAGATTTTGTGTTACAAATGCCAATTCAAGAAGTTTTCATTACCAAACTTTTGAAAAAAGCGCGGCATATCCGTGCAGTTTGAGTACCTAACTTTTGAAAAAAGACGCGGCAAATCCGCACATACAACCA
>NW_010383064.1:0-533 GCF_000414095.1 Morus notabilis
TTTTTTTTTTTTTTTTTGCTACGAATTTTTTTAAACTATTTGAAGATGTTTGTCTTGATCTCCAAGATATGGGTTTTTATTTTCTAGGTTCGAGAGTGAATAGAAACGATTCTTGTATCTTGTTGGATGTCTTCCTAGCGTTGATTTTTGTTTGAAGTTCATCAATCATGGCAGTAAAACGAAGAGTAGTAAACCGGGGGAAAGGAAGAGAGTTTCATCATAATGATTTACAAAGCACCACGGGTGTGGACAGGATATCAGAATTACCTGATCCTCTCATCCATCACATTCTTTCTTTCATTCCCACCCTCGACGTTGTCCGGATGAGCCTCCTTTCGAGGTGTTGGAGAGCGACGTGGCGCTCGGTCCCCGCCTTGTATTTTCGCGACACTAATAGTACTGCCGGGCTAGTAGAATTTGATAGAGAGACGTTTTGTGCATTTGTAACGAAGTGTTTGCATCAACGAAGGAATGACATACTCAATGTGACTAGTCTTACGCTTGATATGAAGGCTTATTTTGAGGATCATACC
>NW_010383065.1:0-534 GCF_000414095.1 Morus notabilis
AGGCAAATATGCTCTACCAGTAGGCAGAGTAAAATTATGGTTGACCATGAAGTTCATTGGTTGGCATTGTGAAATAGGGAAGATAATTGTGAGCTTGGGTGTATCTGCCTAAAGCAAGACAAGAGTTGGATTAAACAAATGAATTAATGATTTCTCATAGAAATAATTATGGGCCCACAGTTGTTTAACTTTGAAAGTAAAAAAAGTTTGGAATTATACAAAAAGTTTATAATATAGAATTAGTTTATATATACACATCTATATATAGATGTATCTAGATAATATTCTAGTTAGAAGTTTCTTATAATGTATTCAAGCTTTTGTTTTCCTTAACAATCCTAATATGAACATTATAAGCTCTAATACAACAAATAAATAGATATATCTAAGGTAAAATGAAGCTAAGCTAAGCTAATATGAACCAAAAAAATAAAAAAATTTAAAAAAATTTACCTTGGTAACATCAAGAAGTTTAAAAAAAAAAATTGTATTTGACCTTCATCCATCCTCAAAGTTATTTATCCCAACTTAAGC
>NW_010383066.1:0-534 GCF_000414095.1 Morus notabilis
TTTTTTTTTTTTGGGCCACCTCATATGCTCATATTTAGTTCACTCTCAGACTATGACCTGAGGGGGTATAAAATCAATGTTGCGATGGCAGAGAAGTCGGCGCCAAAGGCTCCACCTGCATATGACCATGGGTACCTACCTTTAAATTTTACGTTTCATTTATGATAATACCTTGATCAGACCACGATTTAAATAATTAATACATTATTGATTTTGTCCTTGTTACCTTGCCCTGTATTTCTTTTTGATATAAAGTCACAGTCTCGCAATTGATTTAACTTTGTTTGTGTTCAAATCTTATTAATTTCGGCTCAAGTCACCTGGGAACAGCTCAGGCCAGTGGTCTTGGAAATCTCTATCTTATACCATTTCTTGAGTTTATATATGTTATCTTCTTAAGAATTGTTAATTTGCATTCTGGGCAAGTTGTATTCATAAGATGTGTTGCATAGATGAACTGATTGATCATGGAAGTTGCAGATTTCCTGTTCCTCTTATTGGAAAATAAGAGATTTTAGAAACTTCCTAGGTGAA
>NW_010383067.1:0-534 GCF_000414095.1 Morus notabilis
CATCTAATCCGCATCTAGGATCTAAAATGGTTGCTAATGCATATAACATTGGACAACCGGCCCAATGACTTTTAAATTTAACTTCCATTAGCTTAACTATGGTTCCAAAAAATTCAGTATCCCTATAATAAGAAAATGTTTCCTAAATATTAAAGAATTGATGCAAAGCTTAATGTGCAATAGGATAATAAACTCCAAAAAGTAATTCAGTAGCATTGTAGAAAACTTCTAAAAATTAAAAAAAGTACTCACTAATCTTTCAGTCTGTATCGAAAATTAAATGCTCACCATACTTACTATGCACGTACGTTGTGATAATCTATTGATACGGAATTACAGTCTTCAACATTAAGTTCTTCAACATTAAGTAGGTGGAGTTCCACATATGTCTCACATCAGTTGAAAACTTTCTTGGGCGCATCTGGATGTTCCTGTAATATTGTCAAAATTCTTGGAGTCGATGTAACACCCTGAAGAATTAATTAAGATTAATTAGGGTAATTGAGATTATTAGTGTGCCTAATCTGGATTATT
>NW_010383068.1:0-534 GCF_000414095.1 Morus notabilis
CCTCAAAATGGGCCTTTAATAGACTTAACAAGCCATTTCCAACAATAACATTATTGTAGGTATAGATCACCATTATCACCAATAAACGGAGCACTGATCATGGGGAAATCCCTTGATGCCGTTGCATTTTTGTTGTTGTCGTTTAGGGTTTGGAATAGTAGTGAGGGCTAAGAAAAGCAACATATTCTTGAGATCCATAGTAATTTTCTACTTTATGTGTGTGTGAATAAAAATATAGGTCTAGAACAAAGAGGACATAAGATGGGAATTATGCAAAGTAAGTTTAGATATTTATAGGCAAGAAAAAATGTTTATTAATTGGAAACGGATTTATTAAATTTTTAGAATTAAAGTTACTATATGGTCAAATTTATCGCTTCGATTGCGTTGAAAGAATACCAACGCCTGCATTTAGCCACGTGACGTCCAAAGGTGATAGTATTGTAAGTAAAACATCGAAGTACTTTTCAACCATGAATGCACATAAGAAAGTAAATATTGGACCAAAATTATAGTAGTATAATATATATATAT
>NW_010383069.1:0-534 GCF_000414095.1 Morus notabilis
TTTTTTTTTTTTCTCATTCTTTTGAAGAATTCTTTCTAGGCATAATTAATTTTAAGTGTATGTTTTTTTTTAATTTGTTAAAAAAATACTATTTTCATTTATAGTTAAGGTGGGGTATGCTAATGGATTTTAATATAGAATAAAATTGTGATAAATAAAAATTATGAATTACTTGAGACATTAATGAATTTATGGTATGTTATTTAAATTAGTAATTCTTATTTGAAATTAAATTTTGTAAGATAACTATTAGTGGAAATTTTTTTTAATTCAAATTTTTTTAAAGAAAAGAAGGATATTCTTCAACTAAATAAGTGTGGGTGTAAATATGTAAGCGCAGTTGATTTAACCGATATAAATTTTTTTATAATAAAAAATTATAAAAACTAATCATATCTAATTTTTTTACAATAATAAAAAATTCTCGTTAAATTAAAATTTTAAATTAAAATTTTGAATGAGGGGTTTAGAATTACTCGTGACCTGACCTAATAGTACCCATATCAGCCGAGAAAAAAAAGGAAAAAAAAAAAA
>NW_010383070.1:0-534 GCF_000414095.1 Morus notabilis
CTTAGAATTTTTTTAAGGTATTTTGAAAAAATCTTTAAAAATATGATGTTTGGGTGGGATTAGACCGGCTCTAAAGGAGATAGGTCGGCCCAGCCCAGCCCTAAGCCTAAAAAATTTAGGGTCGGACCTGAGCCAACAATTACGGGTCTCAGGCTGGCCTGTTTAACTTGACTCATTTAGTTCGGTCTAAACTTACAACTCTATTATAGACAAAATGGACGATATTTTTATTACTTCTTTTTCATTAAAAAAAACATGGGATATCATTTTTTGGAACTTTTTCTAATAAGCAATATTTCTAGTAATGTCAATTTTTGACCATTAAATTTAATAAAAATCACATCAGATTAAAAAAAATATACAAAATATATAATTTTTAATACATATTTAATGAATAAAAAATAGAAAACTAATCGTAGTTCATTTTTTTATTCTATTAGAGAAATTCTCTATTTTTTAAAAATACTTCTCTAACATTTGATTGTCTCTCCACTTTTATAAGAGAAGATATGATTACAAGGGGCGAAAAAAAAA
>NW_010383071.1:0-534 GCF_000414095.1 Morus notabilis
GGGATTCTAAAATATAAAGGTTTGAACCGTTGTTAATGGTTTAAATTGTCCTTAAATTATCATGTACCAAACATCAATTTGAATCCTAAACAACAATTCAAATGGTTGAAACAAACAGGGCCTTAATTCTACATTTGCAACATTTGATTGGTACCCAGAGAAAAAAAAAACTAGAAATTCAACTAAATAAAGTATCAAAGAAGGATAAACGCACATTATATATAAAAAAATTAATAACCTCCAAATAAGGTTCTTAACACTATATAAATTTCAAAAAAAAAAAGTATCATAATGAGTAAGTGTATTGTTATGTTTTTTGACCTTAATTTCGGGGATATTGTTCTAAATCTTCAAAAATTTAACCCTAAAAAATCATAAATCTTGACTAATTATATGACAAACTAGAACAAAACTATTTTTCAAGATTTTCACAATTAATCGTCTAATTACCGTACCGAAAGTAGTATTTCCAAAATCGACAAAATTCCATATAACAAAGAAAGTTTCTTTTATTTAAATGAGCCAGTTGGTTGT
>NW_010383072.1:0-535 GCF_000414095.1 Morus notabilis
TACACTAAATTAAGCACATATAGAGGAAGTTAGTACCTCCAATAAATTATCTTCGAAATTATCTTCAAGTATCTCCAAAAATTTAGCTTCAACGCCCGACATTGCCAAAGATCGATATAAGAGGAGATTGGAGAAAGATATTATTGCGCACACCAACAAAGTCGATGAGAATCAGATCTGAGATAAAGCCGAACCGGAACAATTTGCTGGGTTGTGGTGGGTTGGGATTTTTTCTTTTTTCCGCTGAATCGTTGGGTTTGGGGCTCAACAATTTGCTGAAATAGGTTAGGAGACGGACGGAAGTTATCTAAGATTACCATTTAGAATTAGAGTTAGGATTAAAATATTGCTGAAATAGGATTAAGATTTAGGATAGAATTAGAGTTAGGATAAGATTAGGATTTAGAATTTTGATTTAAGATTAAGATTCAAATTTAAGATTAGGATTAGGATTTAAGATTTAGGATTAAAATATATATATACTCCCTTTATTCAACTAAAAAGTAATAAACAATAATAACAACAAAAAAAAAAA
>NW_010383073.1:0-535 GCF_000414095.1 Morus notabilis
GACGTTCTTAGTAGGCCAAGTTTTCTATTTGTTAATATGCATAAAATCAAATAAAAGTTAAAAAGTACGCAGATTCAACGGTTAAAAAACCTAACCTACTAATACGTTAAGCATACTAGAAGATCTCCCAAAATAATAAATATTCTTATTTTAATTTAATTTATTTTACAGAATGAGTGCCAAATATCAGGAAAACAACATTGAAGAAGAAAATAGATATTCTCTGGTACGTCTGGTGTACCAGTAGGTTAGGTTTTTCTAACTATTAGATCTACATACCTTTTAACTCTTACATGATTTTATGTAGATCTGACGGATAGAAAACTCAACCTACTAGTATGTTGGTGATACCGAAAAATGTCCAAAAAAATCCTAAAAACTTTAGGAAAATTTTTCTCACCTTTCCAATGTAGAAATAAATGAAAAATGTTGTGGTAAACCAACGGATTAGTCAAGTTACTCTTTACGAGTAGTGTCTTCCAAGTTTCCACATGGTTGGTCAAATCCGGTGAGAACAGCCTATTTAAGTCAACGG
>NW_010383074.1:0-535 GCF_000414095.1 Morus notabilis
CCTATTTTGTATTAGGCATAAAGATACCCCGGGATTGCTCTCGGGGTATTATTGGATTATCACAAAAGAGTTATATCTGAAAGGTTTTCAAGAGAAATGGCATGCATGAATGTAAACCAGGTGATACCCCTATAGTAACGGGACACAAGTTTAGTCTCAATCAGTGCCTTAAGAACGATTTTGAGGAAAAGAAAATGCAGAAGATTCCTTATACGTCAGTCGTAGGAAGTCTATTGTATGCTCAGGTTTGTACACGTCAGGATATTACACCTATTACTAGGATGTTGGGTGGACATTTAAGTAATTCAGGAGTAGACCACTGGAAAGCAGCTAAATGGGTTTTGCGGTACTTATAAAGAACAAAAGATTTCATGCTCACGTGTCGTAGGTCAGATCAACTTGAGATTGTTGGGTATATAGACTCTGATTTTGCTGGATGCTAAGATAGTATGAAATCTATGTCGCGCTATATTTATCTGCTAGCTAGAGGTGCTGTCTCCTGGAAGAGTGTTAAATAGTCTCTTATAGCATCTTC
>NW_010383075.1:0-533 GCF_000414095.1 Morus notabilis
CGACAATGTTTTTGTGACAAAGGACTTGTCGTATATCTAATTAAACGACAACAAAGTTTTGTCTTCTCAAGGAAAAGAGAGCACTTTAATGATATGTCGTTTCCGAAATTAACCGATTTTGCAACATAATTGACGACAGATTTTATAAAACCCTATATATCAGTAGAGTTAAACAAATTGATAATGAAGCAAAAGAAGAAAGTGATAGCTAATAGCTATGGTTGCTACTGCCATTACCCACATCAATGACGTTTATTATCAATATATGTATATGTATATAGACATTCGTAAACCAAACGGGCATTAATATTCTACCAGATCGTACGTGAGCGACACAAACTACATCAACATAAACTATCTATAGTATTTATGTTTAGTACTACTGGAAGTTTACATATACCTAACTTGAAATCACACGCTCGTACTCATGAGATCTATTACAACTTATTGTATGTTTAATTTTGACTATTAGCTTAAGTCTTAATCATTTAAATGGATCTTCCCTTTGTCCCAGTTCACCGTACGGAATGCAT
>NW_010383076.1:0-535 GCF_000414095.1 Morus notabilis
TTTTTTTTTTTTAAAATTTTTCTGTTTCCAGTTTTTGTTTCAAAAGCAAGTCTTTGAGGAGATCATGTGAACGTTTCCGTTTTAACACGATCCTTCATTCCCCTTTTTCTATGATGTGATGAGATTTAATTGATTGTTTTACAAATCTCAAAATGCGTATATTTGGAATGGAAATATTTGATCATTTGGATGCATAATAATGGTTATTGATTTAGGTTATGGAATGGTTGTTATAGTTTGCAAAATATGAGCGTGAGATTGAGACATTGAGGAGCGAGTGGGAACAATGGAGATGCTAAACAGGCCTATTTGTATTTGGGGAAAAGTAGAAAACAGTAGAATGAAAATGAGAAGGACATTTTCGATAAATTGTTGACTATAAAAATGAAATGAGCTTCAATTTTGTTCTTCATTTTTGTTCGAACTTGAAGTTGGGTTAATAGATTATTCAAGTTTTGTGTTTGAAATTCTTATTTCAACTTTAAATTTATGAAATGGAGATTGGGTTTATTTTCGAAGTTCTTGGTACTTGATA
>NW_010383077.1:0-534 GCF_000414095.1 Morus notabilis
TTTTTTTTTTTTTTTTTTTTTTGCACATTGCAGTTGGTTATAGATTTCAGTGCTAAGCAAATTATCAGTTATGATGTTGAAAAGTCATCTGAAAGCCTAAGCGAGACATACACAGGAATCGTGCAAGGTTTTATGTCTTTTCCCTTGAATATTCCCGGGACAGCATACAATCAATGTCTAAAGGTAACATTATTATTATTTTTTTTTTAAGTTGTAGCCAACAACTTATCTTTTCTAGGTCTGAAAACTTGAAATAAATATAGTTTGGATACTTATGAAAACTCAGGGCCAAAAGAAGATACTAGCCATGTTGAGGGATATGATAAAGGAGAGACGGGCGTCGCCTGAGACGAATCGAGGAGATTTCCTAGATCAGATCTGCAAAGACATGAACAAGGAAAAGTTCTTATCTGAGGATTTCATAGTGCAGCTGATTTTTGGGGGCTTATTTGCTACGTTTGAATCTGTTTCAGCAATAATGGCGTTGGCTTTTGAGTTACTTTCGGAGCATCCTTCAGTATTGAAGGAGATGAT
>NW_010383078.1:0-536 GCF_000414095.1 Morus notabilis
CTTTCCCGAAGACAATTTACTTTTATCTCAAAATTCTCAGGATGTTTAGCTTCAAGAAATCCCCGGAAAGAATCACACTTTAAGACTACTCAAAGTTTGGCAATCATATGTCAAAAATATGGTTTGAAGGTTCACATATTTGCTAAGTGTGGAATGTATCAATATAATAATGATCAAAACACTGATGCTCTATCAAAATGCAAGTCTACCATGTCATCTATTTAACAAGTTTTTGGTGATTACAAATAAATCTTCACTACTATAGTGAAACAATAACCAATTTGTTCCGATATAAGTAAAACCTGGAGTTTACATGGTGCGTTAACAGTCATAAAATGCCTAGTATGGAAGTTAGTATCAATATATTCAGCAAACCCGGAGTTTACATGGTGCATTAGTGGTCATAAAATGCCGTGTATGGAACTTTGAAACCACTGTTTACGTACGAATAAATTCCTTATAAAGAAGTTTAAGAGAAAAAACAAATCTTATAATAGGTTATCCAAAAGGTAGAAATCAAATAAACACCCAAGGAA
>NW_010383079.1:0-536 GCF_000414095.1 Morus notabilis
CCTGAACTCGTGCTTCGAATGCACCCCTTTAATCTGTCAGCTCAGCTGCGGCCTCTTTGCCCATTCATCTTCCACATCACGTCCCAAGTCATCCCCTCCTCATCCAGCTCCAACTTCCGTATCAACCCGAGGGGGCGACTCATCTTGGGCCTTCTCTTTGCATAAGTGAAACGTAATAGGGGCTTTGGAGGCTCATCAATACCCTCCGCCCATAGACACACCTTGTCTTCAAGGTGAAAATTTGAAAATGGCACGTTGATGGTGTCAAAGTGTTCCAACTTTCGTCATGCTCCGGTAGTTTGTCCCAATGAATCAAGACCTCTAGGTACGAAGAAGAGCAGTGGGTAGCCTGGCGAACACCCTTCCGAGTAGCAGGCACTACTTGTAGTTCCATGTCTGGAGTGAGTTGTGGTGGCAGCGCAGCAATGGGGGCGACGAACCAATAGCTCAGCACAGCTGCGAAACATGGAAGACCGGATGGATTGTCATCGTAGCGGGAAGCTTTAAGAGATAAGTGTCACGCCCCCCAAACGGGG
>NW_010383080.1:0-536 GCF_000414095.1 Morus notabilis
TTTTCCGCTCAATTAGTGAATTGAAAACCGACTTTCTTCCCTAACTTTGATGAAGTTTGTGGCCATTCCCTTGCAGTACTACGCCGCCCCCTCTTCCTTGAATTCTCCTTTCTTTAATCATTTGTAGTTTAAATATTTGGTTTGTTTGTCACATTTTAAAGTTTGCTTTGAGTTTAAAAAATATAGCAATATTTTTTTCAACTCGTGATGGGTAAATGAATAAGTCTGGGGAATAGTTATCCCAATAAGGACTTTCGGATCCAACTCCATCTTAAATTACACGGGTATATAGTAGTAAATAAGAGTAAGGGTGGCAATTCGTGTTAGTGAGTCGTGTTCGTATCAACTCGTTTATTAATCGTGTCAGAAAATATCAACTTAAACACGACTTGTTTATTAAATGTGTCAAAAATATCAACCCAAACACGACTCATTTATTACTCGTGTTAATCGTGTCAATCCGTATAACTCGTTTCAATTAATATACTGAATAAATAACTAATATAATAATGATTTATTTAACACAGTCATGACAT
>NW_010383081.1:0-536 GCF_000414095.1 Morus notabilis
AAAAAAATCCTATAAAAACATACAAAAACAAATGATTTGTGATATAAATCTGATGGGTGAAAAAATAAAACTACCGAAATAGTTCATTTTTTCGATCTTACCAACAAAATTCTCTTCTTTTGAAAGTTTGGAAGAAAAAAGAAAAATATGTGATTGGTGATTCAAGATGGGTGATAACCTATGGTGATTTGGTCACTTGTGAAAATAAAAATTAAAAAACATAAGCGAAATAAGGCGAATTATGTGGTAGAACCCCAAAATGCCATCGGTGGAAGAGTTGTGTTTAGTCGTTTGATTAAATTTTCAATGATTATATATGTGCATATTCATCTTAAAAATTTATAACGTGTCGCTTATAACTACTCGTTATACAAATATGACTGTTGAAAATTTAATCCAACGGGGTCAAAAGCAGCGCTTCCACCGGTGGAAGCATTTAAGATGTTCCACTGTAGAGGAAACTGGCAAAATAAAACAAAAGTATGTGAATGGTTTGAAAGTTTAAAGTCAGTGGGATACAGTTTTGAGATTGTTTC
>NW_010383082.1:0-534 GCF_000414095.1 Morus notabilis
AAATGGTTCTAATCTTATGATTCTAATCCATGAACCAAACGTCTCCTTAGGGTTCGTTTAGTAAGAGGATTCAAATCAGGGTGATTTTAATTATGATTTTAGAACGAGAACCATGATTCATGATTTTGGGTTCAAATTATGATTCTGAAACGATGATTCAGAATCAAGGATTTGAATCACCTTGAATCAAGAGGAGGGGTGGTTTTAGAATCATGATTTGAGCTAGTTTAAAACATCATATCAGATTTTGAATAATGATTCAGAATCATTCAAACCAAACACTGATTCAGAATTATAATTTAAAATCATGATTCAGAATCACTGTAAATAAACACTGATTTTGAATTAAGATCCAAAATCTTGATTTTGGATCCATATACTAAACGCACCCTTATTAACTATTTCTTAAATTTGATATTTTTTTATTTTTGTTTTTTTATTGCGCATTACATTTTGACATCCGGTCAAAATCACATTAAAATAAAAAATATATAGATTTAATAAAATTTTTAGTGATTGAAAAAAAAAAAAAAA
>NW_010383083.1:0-536 GCF_000414095.1 Morus notabilis
TTTTTTTTTTTTTTTTACTACTCTGAAGGCAAAAAAATCTTGAATCAAAACCCAAAGTAGGGTTATAGTGGTACAGACAACTAGAGAGGATCATTAGAAGATTGTGAAACAAGTTAACTTTTTTACCAAGTTTCTTTTGACTCCAAAGCCTGGGTTTGTTATGGAGTAATGTGTAGTATCTTCTTCCTTTGGCTTCAAGGAAAAAGGCCTGGAGAATTGCAAGAATATTATATATATATATATATATATATATATTTGCCAGAATGAAAACGACTACGCCTGTCGTTTACCTTTCCTTTGACTGTCCAAGCCAAACTAAACGAAAAGAAAAAAATTACCCAAAAATTGTTTGGCTGCAATTAGCTTGGCTTCCTATTTCCTAAGATTTATTATTATTGTTTCTTTTTAACTCTACTATTCCATCATGTTCCAATAGATGACTTTTTTTCACTAAACCCAAAAAAACGATCAGTGTACAGGGGGCTGCAGAATCTGCATATCATTGGTTTATTTTTTAAACAAACGTTAGAATTTTT
>NW_010383084.1:0-536 GCF_000414095.1 Morus notabilis
AGGATTCAGTGAAAGTTTCGGAAAAAAGATTTGCAAGTTATAGAAGTCTTTATATGGACTTAAACAGTCTCCAAGGGCCTGGTTCGACAGGTTTACAAGGTTTGTAAAGTCTCAAGTTTCCTACAAGGGCAGTCTGACCATACACTATTATTCATGAAGATCTCTGCAGGAGGTAAAATTGCAGTCTTGATTGTTTATGTGGATGATATCATTCTCATTGGTGATGACATTGAAGAAATGGATAAATTGAAGAAAAGTCTCTCGGCTGAATTTGAGATTAAAGATCTAGGTTTCCTCAAATACTTTCTTGGAATGGAAATTGCTAGGTCAAAAAAGAGAATTGTGATTTCCCAAAGGAAGTATATTCTAGATCTTTTGGAAGAAACTGGGACGAGTGGATGTAAACCCTCAGACACTCCGATGGAACCTAATCCAAAGCTTGGAGAGGTTAAGGAAGGAGTTCCTGTTGATATTGGTCGATATCAATGTCTAGTGGGAAAATTAATCTATTTATCCCACACTCGACCAGACATCTC
>NW_010383085.1:0-536 GCF_000414095.1 Morus notabilis
AGAATAATTTTAGCAAAAGGGATCTTTTTTCTTTTTGTTTGTTTTTTTTATTATTATTTTTTGGAAGTTGATTTCGTCGAACTTTGCTGTGACGAACAGATCCAGATGTCGCGGGTCGTTTCTTCTCTTTTTTTTATTTTCCTTTTTCTCCTTTTGCCTTTTGGTGTTCTGCCATATACTTTTCTTTTTTGATTATTTTTATAAAAGCCCTCAAGGTATGTACACTATTTTAAAATATCTTCTAACATTTTAAATCAGTTTAAAACACCTTTTAATTTATAAAAAGTCCTTCAAAATACCCTTTTCATCAGGGTGTGTTTTGTTGGTAGAAAGAAAAAGTATAGAATATAATAGAATTTAAATTTGACGTTTGGTTGGATTGATAAGAAATGAATAGTCATTCAAAATGAATGGTCATTCACTCATTTTGAGTGAATCGTCATTCCTTCCTCACATGAGAGGAATAGTCATTCCAAATTATTTTCTTTATATTTTTTCTATAATTACTCTTTAATATTATAATATAATTATAATAA
>NW_010383086.1:0-536 GCF_000414095.1 Morus notabilis
ACTTGCCTTTTGTCAATGCCGAGACGATCACAGATAATCTGTTGGTTGGCACCGTTAAGCATGCTGTAAAGCTTGGAAAGCGTACCAAAATTCCATGCTTCGCATGCCACCCAGATAGGGATAGGCTTTTGATTGGCGAGATGAGAAAGAATACTTTCTTCACGACTGTCTTCTAAAAGGTGTCGATGTTTTTGATGCCAGAGATCAAAGTCAGAAATCTTTCTGTCTGCTTCAACGCTCGTCGAAAATCTTGAAAAATTATTTTTATTGAAGTGTGCCTGAGGATTAAGTCGGCCGAGTTCATGCGCCACAATGGTTCGCAGATATATTTCAATGCGTTCAATAGCGCACAGTAACTCAAGCCGGATTTTTTTATCAAAGAGGTAAAAGTCGAATATCGACTCAAACGTAGTACCGGGTTGGAAATCCTCATACTTTATAAGTTCTTTAGGAGGGATAAACTTATATTTAAGTGCGGGGTGCCAATAGCCTGACAGTCGGTAATAGCCTATTTGGGTCAGTTTTCTTTGTGCTCG
>NW_010383087.1:0-536 GCF_000414095.1 Morus notabilis
CTTATTTCTTAGTCCAGTGGTTATTGGCCAAAATTAACATCATTTTCCTTTGTAAAATAAAGGAAAGGGAAATACATAGAGAAATAATGTCGAGAAAACTACTGAGCAAGGCTTCCTTTCCACCTACCAAATTTGTTATTTTAGAGCTGTTCATAATACTCCGTCTTTTTCTTAGTATAAGCAATTAGATATTAGTCCTTGTCTTCATTAACAATCGTCACTGATACAAGCCGTGCAGATGTTGGAAGAATGCAATAGCTCACATATTAAATTAATGAAATCTTCTTAATTATCACAAATAACAATAATAATAATAGATTCACCAAGATAATGTCAGCAAAAGTTGCGGAGAATGATATTTATATTTCTGTGTTTTGGGTTTGGCGAGTTATAATTTAGAGGATAGTGTCAAAACAAAGCTATTATCGCAACATATTCAATATAGTTTAAAATAACTAAGCAGCCTAATGTTTTATAAGTAATCCAATATTTTAATGTTAACGACATAACTAACTAATTATTTTGAACAAAATATT
>NW_010383088.1:0-537 GCF_000414095.1 Morus notabilis
TTATAGCTGGTTTCCGATTGTTTATTTGAATAATGTTTTCACAACGGATATTCTAGAGTTGTTATGGATTGTTCAGCGGTTACCTTTTTTTCTCTTACGTTGTAACATGTAAGCGTTTCTTATTTTCTTGCTAGGACGTCACATGTAGTCATTCATTATAAGTTATGAACTTCCACGTGCTCGTAAATTGACAGTTTTTCTTACAGTTTGTTCTAAATTAATCTAGTCATTAGACTAAATCCTCATTTTCCTAAACTAAGGGCCAATTTGGTGGTGTTATGCTGTTAAAAATTTTTATTGGTGTTATGCTGTTAAAAATTTTTATTGTTGTATTGTTAGTAATAAGTTGGTGTGTCTAAAAATATAAAAGTGTTTGGTAAATATTTTTACAAAACTATTGTGAATAAAAGTAAAAAT
This sequence comes from Morus notabilis, assembly GCF_000414095.1. NCBI lineage: Eukaryota > Viridiplantae > Streptophyta > Magnoliopsida > Rosales > Moraceae > Morus > Morus notabilis. The sequence goes on from NW_010383088.1 coordinate 418, forward strand.
TTAAGTGTTTGATAAACTATATATAAAATTATTATAAAAATATATAATGACGACAGTAGATATACTTTAACACATATTTATAGTTAGTTTTATTTCTAATTTTATGGTGAATATTAAAAA
>NW_010383089.1:0-537 GCF_000414095.1 Morus notabilis
ATATATATATATATAACGTGGATATTACAATCTGAATTGTTGAATCTATGTGACTATTGGTGTCATCTTTATAAAATATAACCTACCAGATTACTTTTTGATAACCAGACACGATCCATCCTTTTTTTGTTGAAAATAAAAAATAATCTGGTATATTTATAAAGATAATCCACCAGATTACTTTTTGGTGAAGCAATTGATAATTGATGTCAGCGATTGGTGGCATCTAGTAGATTATCGATGGTAATCTTTTTAGATTACTAATACAACTTTTTGATTGGGGGCAAATTTAGTACATTATATGTTATTGACCCTTTGCCAATCTATTTGAGGGGTACAAATCAAAAGCTCGAATACGTGATTGCACGAATCAAAAGATCAGCTCTTTCGGGGCATTCCTCAGAGTCTCCCAAAAAAGGACTTCATTGAGTTGTATTGGCCGAAGAGGTGATTCAATTGAAGCCCGAGTCATGGTTGAGTTTGGCCAAAATTCCTACCATTTTATTTGGGAGGAATAGACATTATTTGAGACCCGTT
>NW_010383090.1:0-537 GCF_000414095.1 Morus notabilis
GTAGTGGGATGCAAGTGGGTGTTCACGATTAAAGTAAAACCAGATGGTTTAGTTGAGCAGTACAAAGCTCGATTGGTGGCAAAGGGCTGCACACAAACCTACGGGACAGACTACATAGAAACGTTTGCTCCGGTTTCGAAGCTCAACACTGTTCGAGTTCTCTTGTCTTTAGCAACAAATATGGATTGGCCTCTGTACTGACTTGATGTGAAGAATGCCTTCCTGAATGGAGAGTTAGAAGAAAAAGTATATATGAGTCTTCCAACTGGTTTCTATGAAGATAAACAGGACAATACGGTGTGCAAGCTGAAGAAGTCACTATACGGCCTAAAGCAGTCACCCAGGGCCTAGTTTGAAAGATTTTCCAAAGTAATTAAAGGTCATGGATACTTACAAGGACAAACAGATCATACTCTCTTCGTCAAACATTCAACAAACAACAAGGTTATAGTTTTGATCGTGTATATGGATGATATAATATTGACTGCAGATGACTTTCAAGAGATGGAAGAAATTAAGAAGATTATGGCAAGGGAA
>NW_010383091.1:0-537 GCF_000414095.1 Morus notabilis
CAGTTTCGCTGACCAATTCTTTCAATTTATTATGCTTTGTTCAATAAAACATAGTGCTAATTGACTTGAACTATACATACATACATATACAGCGCTCTTGTAATTTGGCAAACTTTTTCTAAATTTTAGCTAATGTAGCTCGTGAGGCACTCTAACTACACTCTTTATTTTAAGTAAACATATATAGATTACTTTAATATTTATTGAACCGTTTGCATTTATTACGGTTTGAAAGAATTAACTTACTAATTCAAAAAGTAATTGTCTCAAAGAATAAAATAATAAAAAAATAAAATGCGTAGCCCCTTCTCACTAGATAGATTTGGCTAGTGTGGAATTTATTTTCTAAAATAGTAAAGCCATTTGGCTAATGGTTGGAGTAAAAAAAAAATTTCATTAGTTATTTTGACTAAAGACATGAAATAGCTAGCAAGATTAGAGATGCTCTTAATTTGAGAATTTTATAAGAACTTACAGGAATTTGAGTGATGAAGACTCACTAATGAACATGGGGATTGAACCATTGATTGAACAGTT
>NW_010383092.1:0-537 GCF_000414095.1 Morus notabilis
GATACAACAAGTTGAGTTATTCTTGATAAACAATGATTGGTCTGACTTTGCAGAGACAAAACCAAAAGAGAGCAAAGCACTATAGAGTTTTTCGAACCAAGCTCTAGGTGCTTGTTTGAAACCATAAAGAGACTTGTGTAATCTGCACACCAAATGAGGACTTTTTGGATCTTCAAAACCTATTGGCTACTGCATATAAACCTCTTTAACCAAATCTCGATTCAGAAAGGCATTATTAATGTCTAATTGACGAATTGCCCACTTCCTTGTCAAAGCAACAGTGAGTACAACTCTAATAGTAATAGGTTTTACAACTGGGCTAAAAGTTTCATTAAAGTCAAATCCTGCAACTCGATGAAACCTTTGGCTACTAGTCTTGCTTTATACTTATTTGTTGTACCATCAAGATTTTCTTTAATTTTGAAACCCATTTACACCCAATTGCCTTCCTACCAGCTGGTCATTAAACCAGAGACCAAGTGTTGTTTCGGATCAGGGCCAAAAACTCATCAGACATGGCATGTTTCCACTCAGGTT
>NW_010383093.1:0-537 GCF_000414095.1 Morus notabilis
TTCAAAGCACATGTTGAAAGCTTCTTTGATAAGAAGCTAAAGTGTTTGCAAACACATTGGGGAGGAGAGTTTCGTACTCTAGAGCTAATTTTACAGAAACTTGGTATTATTTTTCGTCACCCTTGTCCTCATACTCATCCTCAAAATGGTCGAGTAGAGAGGAAGCATCGTCATATTGTAGAAATGGGTCTTACTATGCTTGCGCAAGCTGCCTTGCCTTTGAAACTTTGGTGGGATGCTTTTTCTACAGCTGTATTCTTGATCAATCGCCTACCAACAACAGTACTGCATAATAAGAGTCCTTTTCAGCTTGTGTTCAATAAGCAACCTGATTTTACTCTTCTTAAGGTCTTTGGCGTTGCTTGCTATCCTCACCTTAGACCATATAATAATCATAAGATGGATTTCAGGTCTTCCTTATGTGTTTTTTCTTTTTGTTTATAGTGAAAAACACAAAGGCTACAAATGTTTACACTCTTCTGGTTGTGTTATGTGGCTCAAAATGTGGTGTTTGATGAAAGTTGTTTTCCATTTGTG
>NW_010383094.1:0-537 GCF_000414095.1 Morus notabilis
AATCTATACGACTTTCCTTATTTGAAATTCATATATTTAAATTACAAATAACAATTTCCGGAGTAAATCTTACGGATCTCCTATCTTTCCGTAGCCTAGACTTCATAAGGACCTCCCGAAGGGCCAAAGCCTCATCGCCCTAGACGCAACTTGAAGCCTCACCTCCAGAAATGCTCTTTAAGCCTCTCAAAGGGTCGGCTCCTTGCTACTAAGATTGATAAGGTGGCACTAGAACTGAGTTGTCATGGGCTTTAATTGAGCTTCTCAATGCCTTTTGCACGTCTTTATTGGGTCTCTGTCTTAAACCTATAACAATTAAGATGAAAATTTGAATCTCCAGGTAATGGTGATTGTTGTCCTGCCATTTACAAAGGGAAAAAGCTCAAGAGAAGAAGAGACAGTAGAAAGAAATCAGGGAAGAAGAGAAAACAAGAGAAGAGAGAAAGCAAGCAATGAATTTCTCTAATGTCCTTTTTATAGGCATACACTTTTTTTTGTTTTCATTTTCTTTTTTAAAAAATAAATGATTTTAAACCC
>NW_010383095.1:0-538 GCF_000414095.1 Morus notabilis
TCAGCTACACCCCACAAGGCTGGCTTTCCAGTCTGACTGTTGATTCGTCGACTACCCAGTATGGGTACAACAAAGTCGGTGATTTGCTGCAAGTAACCACGGCTGATGGTAACTGGGTCAAATACAGCTATGACGATGCCCGTCGTCTGGTCGGCGTGCGTAATCGGCTTGGTGAAAGCATCAATTATACCCTCGACCCAATGGGTAACCGGACGGCGGAGCGAACCAAAGACGCGAATGGAGCGGTTGTTCATCTTCAGCGAAGGGTATTCGATGAGTTAGGTCGCTTGATCCGGGTAGTGGGTGCTGGTGATCAGACGCAGCGTTATGGCTATGACCTGAACGACAATCAGTCGAGCGATACCACGCCACGTAATCATAAGACGCAGCAGGCGTTCGATGCTCTGAATCGGGTCAGCAAGATTGTCGATCCTTTGCAGGGCGTGACTGCCTTGGGTTACAACTCGGATGACAAGGTCACCAAAGTTGTTGACCCCCGTGGTGTGACGACGCTGTATACCTACGACAGCTTAGGAAA
>NW_010383096.1:0-537 GCF_000414095.1 Morus notabilis
AAAAATTCTCGAAGTAGCGTCGCGGCTTTGAACAGCTCAAGTGTGCAGGTGCTGCCCTGCCTTTGAAGTAGTGTCATGGCGGTGGTGATGGGTGCCGCGGCGCCAGGCGGAAACTCCATTCTTTGCGTGTTTTAGCACCATGGCTCTACTGCACAAAGCCTAGGCTTTCTTTCCTCTGGTTTTTGTACTACAAATGGACAATTTCATAGCCTAGGTACCATCTTTCAAGGTTGAGGCTCCCCAATTTAAATTTAACTTTAAAAATTACTCCAACACTCACCTACAAACTCTAAATGATATTAATATGCAAAACCAACTAAAAATACATCAATTAGCTACTAGAAACACTCTAAAATCAACAAAACACCCAATTAAGAGTATTAAAATTTAAGCACAAATCTGACGTATTAACAACAAATAAGTTCAACAAAGATTAGGGGAAAAAAATCCAACAAAGATTAAAGCAACACAACCTTTTAAATTGTATTGGTGGAGCCCTGTGAATTAGAGCACGTTTGGTATAAGACTTCTAGAACC
>NW_010383097.1:0-538 GCF_000414095.1 Morus notabilis
CAAAAGAGCAATCCCAAAATGACCGTGACTTGGAAAAAGGGCTTTAGCAAAAGTTCAAAACTATCCCTTCATGTAGTAATAATATTTTTATTATTGACCATTTTAATCGTAAGTGTTTATTTATTAAAATATATCACCAAAATTAAAAAAAAGTAATAATATTGAACAAAAAGGGCAATATTAATTTCACTTTAAATTTAAAAAAAGTCAAGAAAAAATAGAGAATTTACCTTTAAAAGTTTATAAGTCTAAATTTTTACCTCTTATTCTTGATAAATATTATTTTATTAGTGTAATTATTTAACTAAAAATATTATGAATCAAGAGTAAAGAGTACAAATTATGACTCATACTCTTTTAAAGAGTATTTGTCAAGATTACTCATTCTAGAATAATTTCAAAGTGGGCCTTTTCTCCACTTAGTTTTTTAAAGTCCAAAAACTTTCGTAAATGTAATCCAAAATGCTTAGATAAAAATGGAGAATTTACCTTTAAGAGTGCATGAGTCTGAACTTTTACCTCTTACTCTTGATAAATA
>NW_010383098.1:0-538 GCF_000414095.1 Morus notabilis
CAATACAGAATTTAATTGATAAATTTATTACATTACATATTTCTTACTATCATCTAATCAGAATGAAATAATATGAAAAAATATATAATAATCATATTTATTTATGATTACAGAAATATGAAATTAATAATGCTTAAATGAGCTGTGTAAAGGAGAGATTAATAACGTAAAAAATACACACAAAGAAAATTACATACAGACAAAGAAATAAATATAAAGCTTCATGTCTTGTAGCTGTTTCCGTCACATATAAACAAAGAGATTAGGAATTTTTAACGATACAATATGATTATATAAATTTTATAGTAAAAAGAAGAAAAGATGTTAAAATATTGGGAACAAAATGATTAAGTGAATGAATAGATAAATGTTTGATAATAACATTTTGATTTAGCAATTGTGGCTCAGATATAATATCTTTAGTGAAATATGATGAATGTAATTGATTTATAATTGTCACTATTGTGGCTGACTGTTAGTTTTGCATAAAATGGAAAAAAGTAATGGTAACAACACAATAACAAACAATAACAAACAA
>NW_010383099.1:0-538 GCF_000414095.1 Morus notabilis
TCGAATTAAAAACTACATAATTTTGCATGTACTTTCCGATTAGTAAATATGTGTACGTGAACATGTATATCATTAATAAATGTGTTCGAAAGTTATAAAGTAATTAATTGGAATCTACATCTTGTATATTTGAATAATATGCGGCCAAAACAGAACTTCAGCCTCCATCATATATATAATAATCACTATCTTTTGGTCATAAGCCTAATTAAATACAAAATTGAGTTTCATTTTCATAGTACTTTTAACTTCTATTTTTAATTCATTCAACATTTCATAGTTTTCATTGATTTAACGTCTTATTAATTATTTAAATTAAGAAAAAGAGGTAATAGTTAAGTACTACTTGTGTGGTCACCTAGCTAGCTACCAGAAGGGAAATTAAAAAATACATAAATTATTTTTTCTCTGCTGAGCTGTAGTACTTTCTAGAACATAGCTAGATGACTCACGAGCTTACCAAAGCAATAAGAGAAAGAGATCATTGAATATACAATTTTCATGACTTTGAATGGTTAATGTATTTAAAATTATGATT
>NW_010383100.1:0-537 GCF_000414095.1 Morus notabilis
TGGATGCGGTCGAAATTCTCCCAAGTGTCCCTCATGATCAGGTAGGTGCCCAGAAGGGAGTCATGTGAGTGGCGGTGTGGAATGATGTATTGTACCAATACTCAGCCCAAGGAAGCCACTTTGACCATTGGTGAGGTGTGTCGGATGAGAAGCACCGCAAATATGTTTCCAGGCACCTATTCACCACTTCAGTTTGACCATCCGTTTGAGGATGATAGGCTGTACTCCGAGCTAGCGTTGATCCCTGCTGTTTGAACAATTTTGTCCAGAATTTGCTAAGGAAAATCCTATCGCGATCAGACACAATAGAGCGGGGAATTCCATGCAGCCGGACCACCCCGCGTGGGAACTCAGCCGCCACAGTTGTTGCGGTAAAGGGGTGTTTGAGCGGGATGAAGTGAGCATATTTGCTCAAGCGGTCAACCACTACAAGAATGGCATCGTACCCCTCTGACTTGGGCAACCCTTCAATGAAGTCCATCGAAAGGTCGTCCCACACTTTGTCGGGTAAGGGAAGGGGCTGCAACAATCCCCCGG
>NW_010383101.1:0-538 GCF_000414095.1 Morus notabilis
ATATCTTTCTTTTCCCTCATACTGCCCATACTGAAAATATGATATCAAAACATGGAGATTAATTGACAAAATTTAGTAAAAAGAAAAACTTGAATGTTTAGTTCAAAGTTGGGTCAGGAGATTGAATGTTGTACCTTTTGATCTCTTTCTTTGCTATTGTCAAACTTGAATTTCCTAGCTTTTCTTTCTTTCTTGCTTTCCTTCTTTCTTGAGACAGAACACTTGGAAAGTTATGAAGAACGTTCTCAAGGCAAGGCATATGTATGTATATATATGTATATACACTATATATATTCTGTTATGGTCGGTTAAAAAGTGTTTGACTCGAATTTTACCTGAGGTTTGTGCACTCCATCCAGATTATGAGTTTTGAGACTAGTTATTTAAGTTGATAAAAAAGCTTCTCTTAAAAAAAAAAAAGTTTTGACAACTCAATTTTTTATTTTTCACAACTTATCCTCCAACTTGTTAAAGCTTTGCAATATGCCACCTTATTATTATTATTATTATTATTATTATTATTATTATTATTATTATT
>NW_010383102.1:0-539 GCF_000414095.1 Morus notabilis
TTTTTTCTAATTTACTCTTACGAAAATATATTTTTTCTTTTAAATTGGTCCCTTCTTAAATTTTTATTCATATTATCTTTATTACGATAATATTTTTTCTTTCAAATTAGTCCCTTGTTAAATATTGGTCCCTTCATATAATCTTCCATTTCTTCAACGCATTCTTCCGGTAGAAGATGTCTCGTTTCATTTAATCATTCTCTCGAGATGCTAATTTGCTCAAAAAGAAAAATAATAGTTGGTAAAAAAATAAAAAATCTAAAAATATTTACTTGACAAAGCAGTCCAGGCTTGTCCATAGGATCAAACAGCCTGTATATAGTATGTGGTCACCAGAGGTAAAACCAACCGATTCGCAAGGAACACTTTCTGCATCTCGTTGAATTATATGGGCAATTCTTTGTTCATCATCCTCCTCCAAAATGGATCTACCATGAAATAACAATTCAAATTCAAGATTAATTCTTGAAGAAAATGCACACGAAAAAAAATCTCCTCAAATTCTATTGGGCAATATATATATATATATATATATGTAT
>NW_010383104.1:0-538 GCF_000414095.1 Morus notabilis
GTTCTTAAAATATACATAAGACGTCAAATTGATAAAAGACAACAGAGTACTTAAGATCATTGTTAGTGTGAACTGCTATTTAATTAATTGAAATGTCTTCCCTTAGTCTGGCCAAAATGAATGAGAAAAAAAAATATCATACATGAAGAAAATAATCCAGCTACTTTATCTCTATACGTGAAATTTTAGATAAACGAAAAGTTTGTGTATGGCTTCTTATTTTGATTTTCCAAAGTACTTGTTCTACCACATTTCCACTTGTTCAATTGAGCTTGCCTTTCTCGAATAAGTGAATATAAAGGGGAAGGACCATAAGGAGGTGGCATGATGCATTGGCTACTCTCTGTAGGAGTCCCGCAGCATTATTTTTAAAATTTTTGGCCCATTATACCTCTGGCCCGAAGTGTTTGGGACGGATTACGGGTTGGGCCCATAACAACCCGCAATCTCCAACCCAACTCGCCCAACATACCCCCAAGCTTTCGGTCCAAGCCCAACCTGCCCAAGTTCTACCCTAGGCTCGCTGACATTAGGTAAG
>NW_010383105.1:0-539 GCF_000414095.1 Morus notabilis
AAAAAAAAAAAAGAGAGTGTTTTGGCCAGAGTCGCGGCACCATTTCTGAGCGTGTTTTTGGTTCTTCTCCCATCAGTTGATGCTCGATCTTTTTCTGTTATTTTTGGCATTGATGGTTGCTTTGTTAGAAGCTTTGTCGTTGTGGTTGTTTTTCAAGACTCATGCATTTATCTTATTTTCCTCTGTTAAATAACCCCACATGTGCTCAATATCAGTGTGCCGCTGTAGGTCTCCGTTTGTGGAAGAGGAGACGCTTAATCCCTCAATTATTGTAGTGTTTATTTGGGTTTACAGGTGGAAGTTCTTGTTTATCGGTGCCGTGTTTTCAATAGTTGTGACTATGTGGATATGTATTGGTGTTTACACTGCCTTTTTATGTTATGGAATACATTTCCCCTTAAAATTGTGCTTTCATTTTTGTAGGATGTATTTTGGGGAGTAAATTACACACAATATTCATCTGTGAAGTCTAATTATTCACTCTACCCCGTTTGTGTAAATTTGATTCAAAATTTTCACAAAAATTATATATATATATA
>NW_010383106.1:0-539 GCF_000414095.1 Morus notabilis
AAAATGATATTTGTCTCCTATCTCCCATAATAAGCAGTAGTATTATAGCAGCCAATAGCTGTAACCTTAACAATATTTCTCTTTTAGGATACAGAGATAAACGTACGGTATACGCACTAGCTGAAAGTAACATTTGTTGAACAAACCCAAAATCTAAGGTTTCACTTTTGCAATTGAAAGAAATAATGTCAATAGGAATTATTATACAGGCTTAGCGAGAATGCCAAGAAAGTCAAGGTGGGACTGTCCAATTCATAAAATTGTTTTCGCCTCTCTTTGGATTAGTACAAAAATAACTTAATGAAGTTTATTTTTACAAAAACAACTTAGGGCTTGTTGTTTTGGACCAAAACTAAAAAAAAAAATTGAACTTTTATTTAAGTTCATAGTCGTTTATAAAATTTAAGGGGTTGTTCTTTTGCAACGAAATTCAGAATAAGTTTGAACTTGAGTTACAACTTTATTTAAATTCATGTTCTTTTATAAAATCTGAGTTTGAACTTGAGTTTGGGGCTAAACTCGAGTTCAAGTTTCCCCTT
>NW_010383107.1:0-539 GCF_000414095.1 Morus notabilis
GCCCACTCACTCGAGTGGGCTACCATCTTGCCTGTCCAATCCGTAGCCTACCAGTATCCGTAGGACTGTTCACTCACCCAATTTGTCCCCCTATTACGGCTCTGTAGATCATCTGTAATGCCGATTGATTTGCTCTAGGTGGTTTAGGGGGTTTGTAATCATTCCCTGCACATCTGACCTCGCCCAACTCCAGACGCCACCTTGGGATTCTAATGTGTCACCTCAAGGCCCTTTCTCGGGGTATGGGCCCTGTTGCTCATGGCTTACCCTCGGTGCCTGCGCTCTAAGGCGCCGACCCTATCATAGCACTTGGCATCTGACCGGGCAAATGGAGTCGACGGTATACCTTCTGTGCATTCGGTTCTCGCATTGTCAAGAGGGAAAAAAATATTCTTGGGCATCGAGGACTATATGGCGTGACAGGTACTGGACCACGTGGAGCATGGTCATTATCCGACGTGTCACTAGATTTTCCCACACAACAATACCCATATACATTCGTCCTAGTACCGTGTATTATTTATTTTAATTCATTTTTT
>NW_010383108.1:0-539 GCF_000414095.1 Morus notabilis
GGGACTCAAACATCCTAATAACAGCAATCAAGTCTGTAAGCTTCGAAAATCACTCTATGGGCTTAAGCAACCAAGAGCATGATTCGAGAGGTTCACTAAGGTGATCAAACGGGAGGAATATTCACAAGGGCAATCTGATCACACCCTATTCATCTAGAAACTTCCTGGTGGTAAGATCACAATTCTCCTAGCCTACGTTGATGATATAATTGTTACAGGGAATGATGAAGCATAAATATCCCAACTAAAAATAGTTCTAAGAAGGGAATTTGAGATTAGAGACCTAGGAACATTAAGATATTTCCTTGGTATGGAGGTAGCACAGTCGAGCAAGGACATTTCAGTTTCACAACGAAAGTACACCTTTGACTTGTTAAAGGAAACATGAATGCTTGGGTGCAAGCCTTCCGATACACCTATGGATCCTTTCAACAAGATAGGCTCAAAAGAAGACCCAACTGCAGTTAACAAGGGAAGATATCAAAGACTAGTGGGAAAATTAATCTACTTATCTCACACAAGACCTGACATATGTTTTG
>NW_010383109.1:0-539 GCF_000414095.1 Morus notabilis
ATATATAACGCCATATTGCCTCCAAAACACTTTTTATCCAGAGCATTGAGACCTTCAGAAGCCAGAGTAATGCAATCTTGTATCTGTTTAGTAGGAATGAAAGCGAACTAATTTCCAGAGAAAATAGAATTGGCGATTAGCCCCAACCTGTCAGCAACGATCTTGGTAATCATTTTAAACAAAAAATTACCAAGAACAATGGGATGAAAAGCATCAATAGATAAAGCACCCTTAATTTTAGGAATAAGAACAAAGAGATCGAAATTTAAATTATTCTAAACATGACCTGTAAAGAAAAAGTCTTTGACTGCACTCAGCACTTCTTGCTTGACAATATCCACATCCGAGACCGAGCGACGAATTACTGAATTAATTACCGAAAAATCCCTTTCTTCTGTGGTATTACCATTGAATAGCTCTTTGTAAAAGCTGATAACATGGTCTTTACTAATCACTGGATCATCCACCAGAACATCATTAGTTTTAAGCGTAAAAAGAGGTTTCTTTGATTTTCTAACTCACAAAAAAGCCTGGTAAAA
>NW_010383110.1:0-539 GCF_000414095.1 Morus notabilis
ATATATATATATATATATTTACAGTTGTCAAATGGGTCCCCTTCCAAATTGACAAATGCAAAGTTTGCTTAGCTGTCCAGACTGTGCATGAATGGCGTTGTACGTGCCTTTTTTCAGAATTTCAGGTACTCCCTCCTCACTCAACCACTAAAAATTGGACCACCAAACTTATATCTACATTGATTAGCAAAAAAAATTAAAATAAAAAAAATAAAAAATAAAAAATAAAAAATAAAATTTTATCTATATGTGCGTCCCAGTAATAGTCGGCGGAAAGTGATCTCAACCACACGTGGGGTTCATCCGTTGACTTTGCCAATATTTATTACTAATTAAAATATCCACTCCAGCTAATGTTAATTGATTACGTCACAAGACTCAATACCAAATTAGTTTGGGGTGACGAGGTTTATATTAGTACTGAATTTTAGGTTGTCAGATCATCAGTTACATTGTAATTTGTAGCATGTTAGATTAGATTAATTTCACTGTTAGTTTATCCACTCTCCCGATGAGTCAAATAATTTGATCAGAACTGT
>NW_010383111.1:0-539 GCF_000414095.1 Morus notabilis
AAAAAAAATGCCAAACAATCGTCTTTGTACCTGGATTGATAGCTGTGAGAAGTGCCCCAGATCAGCAAACATGGCTTCTGAGCCTGAAAACACAAAAACGAAATCAGAGAGGAACATATAAAGAGAGGAAAAAAAAAATGCCCGGCATGTAAAATGGACAAGGGAAATACAGTTCATATACATACTCTTGTACCTGTTATACACAACAGTATTCCACCCAATGACATCCAGCCTCCTCTCTGAGTCTTCTTCAAAAATTTGTACATATAATATGGAGAGAGTGCTCGGTAAACATGAGGATTCCAATGGATGATATTATACGCACCGATAGCACTGATGCACAAAAGCCATGTAATCACAATAGGAGCAAACAGGAATCCTACTCGGTGGGTCCCGTAATGTTGAAGGGCAAACAAGAATATGAGTATGACACAAGCAACTGGCACCTCAACATCTGCAAGTTTAACAAATCTAGTTTAAGAAATTGAAAGAAATCACCTTCATCTTTTCCTACTCACAAACTAGAGAAGGAAACAGAC
>NW_010383112.1:0-540 GCF_000414095.1 Morus notabilis
TTTTTTTTTCATTAAAAAAAATATAGACGAGTCGGGTATTTGTTAAATTTTAAAAACGGAAAAATAACCAAAACACGTTTAAAATTTTAACTTAATTTATATGCCAGAAAATTTTTTCTAACTCCCCCCACTAGCACTAATGTAATATTACGTCAAAATGCGGAGTATCAAAATAATAAAAACCTTCTTTTTAATCATTCAAATATCGCCCATTAATTTTTATTTCCCAACAAATAGCTATTGGTCTTGTTCACCTGTAATTAAAAAGATTCTCATTTAAAGTATATTTCCATAAAAAAAAAATCTCATTTTTTGCACAGAAGGTTTGGGCGTAATGTCGCTCATTCCTATGTGGTAGATTTTGGATTCCCCACAAGGACGAGATAAAGAAGAGTACAAACAGACTTAAATCACAGTTCAAATTTTTTATTACAGTTCTTTTGCTCATAAAAAATTATTGTTATGCAAATCTACAAACCGAACATAATAGAAGCAATAATTACAGTGTGTTTGGCAGGAATGAGAAATGGAGAGAGAGAG
>NW_010383113.1:0-539 GCF_000414095.1 Morus notabilis
TTGTTCTAACCTCATAAAACTAGCTCTAAAACCTCAAATTTTCTTTTCTTAAAACTCAAAATAGCAACTAAGTCCTCAATATATATACATAAAATAATATAATAAAATATAAATAATAAATATTATTATCCATCATTTAACCAACAGTAAATATCACACGAAATAATCATAGATAAATATGTTTTTCTTTCATAAAATTAACATAATTAGTTTCCACATCGAGCTAGTTGTACTGCATATTAAAACTGAATACTTGGGCAATAATGCTATAAGCTCAATCAAATCACATGACAATTTTACGAATAAAATGTAGTGCTAATAAGTAATGTTGAAATGAAATGCTAAATATAATGCATGATCTTAATTTAATACATTTAAATATTTATTGGCTTAAGAATTAATTTAAATCTTGCGTATTACAAGAGAACCTCTAAATACACAAAACCTCAAAATAGAAGAGTTTCGGCTCGTATCAAACAGCTTTGCCCTTAGACCCATCGGTTAAACGGACACTAAAAAATACATATTTTAGTAGCTCA
>NW_010383114.1:0-531 GCF_000414095.1 Morus notabilis
TGTATTTCTCCGATTTAAAGCTCTTATTGAAAACTTTTTTAATCGGAAAATCATTACACTCTATTCTGATAATGGCGGAGAATATCAAGGACTTTCATCCCTTTTGGCTACTCATGGCATATCACATCTCCTTCACACACACCAGAATATAATGGGTATTCTGAACGTCGTCATCGTCACATAGTTGAAACAGGTCTTTCCCTTCTCTAACATGCTTCTACGCCTCTCTCCTATTGGTCATATGCTTTTGCCACAGTCGTCTATCTCATTAATCGTATGCCCACTCCCACTCTTTCTCTAACCTCACCATATGCAAAATTGTTTCAGTCACCACCTAACTATTCTAAACTTAGAGTCTTCGGTTGTCTATGTTATCCGTAGCGTCGTCCTTACTCTTCCCATAAACTTGCACCACGGTCGTTACCTTGTGTTTTTCTTGGTTATTCTCTCACTCAAAGTGCTTATTTGTGTCTCAATCCCACCAACTCGAAAATATACGTCTAGCGTCATGTCAAATTCGTTGAGTCTGTC
>NW_010383115.1:0-540 GCF_000414095.1 Morus notabilis
ATGACAGTATGTTGGGAAGATTTACCCGAAAAATCTGAACGAGTTTACTATATAGTTACTGTAAGGTCTGTTTTATACGCATGTATTATAACACTTTCAGTAATACTAGTGATTAATATTTATTTCTGAATTCAGTAACAAATAACTAAACGTGCAGAAAATAATACTGAAAAAATAAAGAACATCAAAAAATAATATCGCGGTTCGGTTAAAGAACCTACTCCGCGGGGCCACTAAGATAGAATGATTGTAAACACTTCTCGATCTTATATATTCAAAGACTCTCTCCTTGATGATGTCGCCGCTATGATGAATCTTCTTAGTAGCATTGTCCAGAGAGCACTGCTTGGGGCGAAAGCTTTGGCTGGCAGTCAGCAAGCACCACTACGCGGCGAACTTCCTTTGGCTGGCAGTACGCTTCTCCCTAAAAACTTATAATTTTTCTTCCGAAGAATGATCTGGAATAAACTCTCAAGACTCACTAAATTCATAAACTCTTTTATGAAATTCTCTCTATAAAACTCATTGCTTCAAATATTG
>NW_010383116.1:0-540 GCF_000414095.1 Morus notabilis
AGTATTTGTAACAGAATATTAATATTAATGTTTGCAAAATTAATTATTATAGCATTTTTCACACAAAGGAAGGCGTGAGAGGTTCGCCAGAGAAGACAAACCTCATGTCCGTCAGGCAAAGCCCTACTCGCGGAGCTACACAACCCCGCTACTTACTTGTGCCGGACGCCTTTCTCAAGACTATAAGACACGAGTTAGAGAAAATCAGTAACTTGAGATAGAAGAAAAGGAAAGATACATGGATGGAAGAAATAAAGCCATTTTTGTATTTATGTCTAAGCTAAACCCTAAGAGAAGAAACTTAAATTAAGCTAAATGGTAAAATGCTGTCTTTGAAAGAAAAAAGAAAAAAAGAAAAAAGAACAACGACTTAATAATTCGTTCTTCCTAGATTAAAAGTGTTAGTATACTTGGTAATAATAACTAACTTATTAATGGAATAGAGCTACTAGAGAATGTCAATTTCGTTGTGATATTCAAGCGCCTTTTTCTAATGTCATTTGTTGTCTCTAAAACAATATTTGGTATAGTTTGGTGGAA
>NW_010383117.1:0-540 GCF_000414095.1 Morus notabilis
TTTTACACCACGAGCTATCAGTCGGTGTATGTGTTGGCGCAGTGCGAGGGGAGCTTGGGGGATTCGGATTGCGGCGAGTGCGTGAAGAGCGCTGTGCAGAGATCTGAAGTGGAATGTGGGAGTTCTATCTCTGGGCAGCTTTATCTCCATAAGTGTTTTATAAGTTATAGTTATTATCCCAATGGGGTTCCGAGGAGATCTTCATCTTCCGCTTCTTCTTCGTCGTCTTCTTCATCTTCTTCAGGTACATAAATCAAAAGCAGAAAATGGCTCTTTTTTTTTTAATTACAAGGATTAAATGGGTCATTATTGGAAATGTGGGGTAGTTAAATTTTGGAAAAAAAAAATTTGTTGAATGTAGTCTAAAGTTGGTAGATTTATATAAATCTCTTCCTCTGCATTTTCTTCAGCTTCTTCACCTCTGTTTGAATAAAAAATTTGAATTTCTTTTTAATGGTCCTAAGCTCACTATTAATAACAATAATGATGAAAGGGGATCTTTTTATGACAAGGATTAAAGGAGTTTCATTAATGGAAATG
>NW_010383118.1:0-540 GCF_000414095.1 Morus notabilis
CATTGTTTTCACTTGTAATCACGTGTACTGATAGGTAAGGGTAGCAATTCGTATTAATGGGTCGTGTTCGTATCGACCCATTTATTAATCGTGTCAATAAATATCAATTCACACACGAAATGTTTATTAAACGTGTCAAAAATGTCAATTTAAACACGATTTATTTATTAATCGTATGAACCCGTATAACCCGTTTAAATTAATTTATTAAAAAAATAACTAATACAATAATTATTTATTTAATACGATCAAAATAAATTTAACATGTTTATTAATTAATTAATTTTTTTCTTTTAAAAAAATAAATAAATTTTACCTATAAATATTAAAATTCATATTATTTATATTTAATATATCATATAAACTTTCACATTAATAGTAAGTAAGCAAAAGAAAACACGTGTACTGGTATATCTTGTTACTTTTTTCCCTCTTATTTGTTTTTTATTTTATTTTATTTTGTTTACTATTATTATTTAATATTATGAGCTCGTTTAGTTTGCTGATTTGAGTTTTTAATTCGAGTTGAGATGTGATTTT
>NW_010383119.1:0-540 GCF_000414095.1 Morus notabilis
TAGCAAACAAGTTAGATGTGGCTGTTTCTGAGAGTTTTTTTACTGTAGTAAAACTCGAATCGGTGAAATGAACGAGGCTTAGATACGAGCGTACAAAAATCTCCAACTATCAAGTCAACATTTAACCAATTGGTACCAAGATTTCTCAAATCATAAAAGCGTACATAAATTCTTAATTTACCGCTTATTTATATAAGGGGCTTGGTCGCGCCGGTGAGTCAAGATCAATTTATTAATCTTCTATATTGATCTTAATAGGATTCCTCATTTCCCAGTCAATACATATTTGGTTTATCATTTTAAATATATTTGCTTTCAGTCAAAGTGATCGGATTTGCTGATTTGATGTGTCCTCATTAAGTGGAACATCACCATTTTCCGAGGCCTTTGTAAAAATAACTCACTAGAAAAGTTTTATTAGTAAAATAATTTTTCAAAAATTTTTATTTGCAAATGACTACAGAACGTTCATTTATTATTTTTTTTTTTATGAAAAAATCAGGTGATCATTTTTCATAAAAAATGAAAAAGGTCATTTTG
>NW_010383120.1:0-540 GCF_000414095.1 Morus notabilis
ATTTTAATTCATCTCAAGTCTTGGCCTATTTCCCTCTTTCTCCCTTTTTGGCACGTGGGCTGATGAGCGAGTGCTCTACTCACAAATCAAATGCTTTTAAGCTTAATTATTTGTTTTATTCTCAAGCATTATTTTTATTTTGATGTGTTTTTCTACACTTTGTAGGAAAATGGGGAAAATTAGACATAGTGGTAATTTGGATCAAAATTTGGAGGAAACCAAGCAAAAAGGGGCACAAAGGCCCCTTCCTGGCAGCAAGAGGCGCACGCCCATACAACATAATGGCATGGGCGCACCATCAAGAGGGATGCACAGCCCCCTGGCAAAACAAACCGCGCGGGCACGCAACGTAAGGCGCGCGCCTGCGTCATTTAGGCGCGCGCCCGTGCCTCTTCTCCGACTTGATTGAAGTTTGGGTCATTTTTGGCCCTTGATCAGATTTGGAGAGCCGAGATTGCTCCTTTGGAGGTGATGTGAGAGACTACTAAGGTGCAAAAACCCTAATTTTGAGAGGCACACTTATCAAGAAAGATTGGAGGC
>NW_010383121.1:0-540 GCF_000414095.1 Morus notabilis
TTTTTAATTTATTCACAAAAATCATTTTCACCGTTTTTGTTTTTATTTTCATTTTTAAAATATTTATTAAACAAACGTATTTTCATTTTTTATTTCTCAAAATACGTAAAAACCGTTTTAAAAAACGGTTCTAAACGAACATAAAGTATCCACGTTGCTTTTTCTAAAAAATAAAGTGCGCACTCGCCAAGAACAATATATATCATGTTCGGTAAACCGAGTGACTAGTTAAATCTTTCTAAATCAAAGAAGTACATACATCTTTAGCTTCTAGTTTATCACTAATCAGCTACAACAATGTTGCCTCTCTAAGAACATGCGACACATATATAAAAGTTCATCGCCCAAAGCTTATTGTAAACGCATTAGAAACAACTTTTACAAAACATCGCCAGAGCTTAGATTTTAAAGCATGCATGCATGTCTCCCAAACCAAAACCAATATATATCCTTTTGAAAATTCCCAAGTTTCCAAATATATCTCCACAGCCGACATCATCCGACGAATGATTGGACTACACTATATATATATATATATAT
>NW_010383122.1:0-540 GCF_000414095.1 Morus notabilis
TAAATTTATTCACTAGGTTCTCTAAATATTCCGTTAGAGCAATGCTATAATTGATGTATTAATAAGCACTTTTCAATTTGATGATATTTGCTGTGTTAAATTTGTTTATGCTATATTTTATGATAAATTTTTCATTAAATATAATATGAAAAATTTAGCATTTAATTGTTATTGGTTGATATATTTACTTCTTTAATTAGTCATTGCAATATTTGCATTTCAAATTATTCTAAAATTAAAAGTTTACTTATATAACTTTTAAAGCTTAATGAATATAGTAAAAAGTATATTTAACATTGAAATAACATTATGCATTAGAATACAACAATCGACATGTCAAATATATATAGCATATTACATTTTTGTGAACAAAAAATACAATTAGTGTTAGTATTTATATTAGAGATGGTCTTATAATGTAAGCTTTAATTGGATAAAACATGAGGATACATCAAATGAACCTACAACCATGGTAAAACATACACACACATATCTCTAATTGTAACGACCGGAAAAATTTCAGGTCTAATCTGGACAGTC
>NW_010383123.1:0-540 GCF_000414095.1 Morus notabilis
AAAAAAAAAAAAACAAAACAAAACAAAAAAGAAGAGAAACCCATTAATTGTACACTAAAATTCATTATCTTAATCTTGTCAAAAAAAATAAAAGAAAAAAAAATTATATACATACAGATATATAGATATATGTATACCTGATGCCTGTAATTTCCATAGCCAGAAGAACCGGCCACAAGAACAGCCCATCTAGTGCTGAGTTCTTTGTCCTGGTCAGAATATTCATCCTTATCAGTAGGCATGCGAATCGCAGACTCCCAACGCTCAAACCTAGCAGCTCTACAATTTTCTACCGACAACACTACCAAAATCATGATCACCAACATAGCACAAATACTATTATTTTTCTTGCCTCTTAGAACAGGGTGATAATATTGGTCTCCCATATTGATCAAAGATCAAACTTTGATGCTTTTTTTTATTTATTTATTTTTTTAGTGATTAGGACTTAGAAAACTGTGGACGGAGAAATTGAAGAGAGAGAAATTAGAGTGGGAGTATTTTGAGGGAGAAGGGTGCAAGGAGAGAGAAGGGGAAAGA
>NW_010383124.1:0-540 GCF_000414095.1 Morus notabilis
TAATTATAAGAATAGATACAAGTAAAGTTAGAGAAAACAAAGTGTTTCTTCTTTTTTTTTCTTTTATTCTCCATTAATCTATAAAAATCATATTCCTGAAAAAGTGATTGGAGATGATGATATGATTTCCAAAAAATTTATATTATCAAGTTTAATTGAATATAAGAATCTTTCATAGATTTTCAAGAATAATACATTACTTCATACCAAACAAATACCCTCTTAAAAGACATTCTCAATTCCAACACTGATTTTTATAGAATTTGTGGGTTGGGGAAGCAATATTGTTAACGATGATGAGAAAGATGAAAACTCAACAAGTAGAAGTGGAACTACTAAAAAAATTAATGGCAAAACAAAGATGATCAAGATGGAAAAAAAATAGAGGATGTTGTTGGACTGAAGCGGCAACTTGTACACATTTATTTATTCATTTATTTTCCCCCGACAATATATAATACTAGCAAATGAAGTAGAACTAGGCCCCGTTCTCATTTCGCTGATTCGAGTTTAGAATTCGAGTTTTACTACAGTAAAAAG
>NW_010383125.1:0-540 GCF_000414095.1 Morus notabilis
TAAATATATATATATACACACACACATATAATAACAACGATTTATGCATTACTTTCAAGGCAATCACGAAATACATACAACATCAATATCAGATAATCATAATCACCCTAATCAAACACTCATCCATGTTCATCATTTTTTATGCGTCAAAACTTCACAGAATCATGAACGTACCTCTTTATCTTAGTTTCCTCTTGAAACAATTTTGAAGGAAAGGGAAGGAGAATTCTTTGATTTTTAATTAGTGTTGGTGTGGATGAAAGAGAAAGTTAGGAAGAGAAACGTGAGTGGAGAGATTTTTTTTTTCTTTTTTTTTTTTTAAGTGTTAGAGGATGAGAAAGGATGTGAGGTTTGCCTACTTTTATCGTGTAATAATTTAGAATTTAATCATATTAATCATGATTGACATAATCAATAGGAAATTATCAGGTCAAATATCAATGTGAAAGGAATATTTTGGTTTTACAGCCACTTAAAAAAAGCATAATATAAATGTAAATCTCATACTTTGCAGAATCATATTGTTAATCAAGATTTCAA
>NW_010383126.1:0-540 GCF_000414095.1 Morus notabilis
AAAATATAAAAGTCTAAATAATGTGAAAAATAAAATAGTACATATAACAGAACTAATCATCTAAGTTTGCAGCGTCGTCAATAACTGAATCATCATCAGGACTGTCATCATCTGAATAATGCAGAAGAACGTCTAAGTCAACGGGTTTTGGACGATCAGCTGAAGCATCTCTTTCTTCTTTGTTTTTGAGTTTGCCTACTAAAAGCTTTTGCTCGAGAGCAATCCACGAATATTCTCCTTGTAACTACTTCTTGTGTAATATTAGCGACTTTAGATTTATTGTTCTAATTTTGTTGTTTTGCCTGGTGTCTTTAAATTAGATGTTTACACCTAAAATCTTACACATCAGCTATTATTGCAGTCACCGACTTTGAAAATGAATAGTAGAAAGGGAATTGTCTGAGATTGGATCTGCAAAAGAAATCAAAGCAAAGGCACTTGCCTTGTGCTCTTCCCCTCATGGTTGTCTCTTTTCTAACTTGCCAGCTTGCGTCGGCTGCAGCGACAATAGCGACTCCTCCCTTCTATGTTTATTTTATT
>NW_010383127.1:0-541 GCF_000414095.1 Morus notabilis
ACCTTGGAGACGACATTAAGAAGACGACGTGAATCACGGGATCATGGAAAAAGACAATAAACGCACACACAACATAAAAATTTGGAGAACTCATTAATTTTTATTATTATTTTTTTCCCTTTTTCTTTTGTTGCCAGTAATATACAAACGATAAAGAAAAGCTACAATATTCATAGTGATTTCGGAATCCAAACACATGCATCTTAGACCGGTAAGAGAGGTCCTTATATTTTATTTTATTATTATTATTTTTTAACCAGGTTTTCTCCGTCTTTATAAAAGCTTTGGGCATGTGGCCTGGTGTACTAGTGTTTATGTCGTTTTATACAAGTCGTCAGTTTCAACGCGTTGTCGTTTTAAAAGTTACAGTCGTTTCAGGTTCATGTCTTTAGCTGTGATGTGTTTCATTGTTGTTGTCAATTAACAAACGTTGTTGTTCTAACTTAAAGGATTTCTTTTGAGTTTTTGTTGTTTGTAATCTTTACGTCGGTTCTTTTTGGTCATGTTTTAAATTTGTATCCTTTTCGAGTTTTTTTTTTTT
>NW_010383128.1:0-540 GCF_000414095.1 Morus notabilis
TCTCCTTTGAAGCGGCCTCACTTCTCTCTCACATAGGTGATTTCTTAATAAAGAGTAACCCATATTACTCCGCTCGGATTCCTGACGTATCCGACGTATAAGAATCATTAAAAACTAATGTTTATCTTCTTCTCGTACGGGTTTCACTGTTATCATCATAGGAACAGGCCGGGGTTACCCTCACAGTGAACTCAGCTGGTCTATACAATTTAGTTGTCCCATTGAATCTAGATATCGGGATCTCCAATCAACTAGGTTAGGTTTCCACTCATTCGACCTATTTATTCCATGGGCTTCAGTCTCATTCCTTTTGATGTTTTTTCAACTTGATCTCTATTTAGTCCTTTGGTCAGCGGATCCGTAATAATGTCTTTCGACCTTATATAGTCAACGACTATAACTCCCATTGAGATCAATTGTCTAATAGTATTATGTCGACGACGTATAGGTCTAGACTTACCATTATACATCGTATTATGTGCTCTACCAATAGTTGATTGGCTATCACTGTGTATGCAAATTGCAGGTACAGGTTTTGGC
>NW_010383129.1:0-541 GCF_000414095.1 Morus notabilis
ACCAATGAAAAGTTGTACTAAATAAAGAAAGAGGGTAGTAGTGAGAACCTGGCAGACACCACGGAGGGCTTCCATAACCAGGTATTTTAACTGCTCTCTGTTGATTGTTACGTCTTTCAAATACTCCCTTGCCAAAATGATCTGCAATGTGAAAACATAATCAAATCATCGTTCTTTATTTGGACAAACTTTATCGTGCATCATGATAAAGTTCAATAAGAACCAACGTGAAGAGATTTACCACTACAATAGGGCTTAGAACCTAATGAAGAAACGCTATTGCTTGCAAGACAATATAAGGAGAAGACATACAACTTATCACTTATCAAATCATCATAAGCTGGAAGTAACCTAGTACTCTAGTTGCCTAAAAATATACTTTTCTTTATCTTCATGACTACCTGAGTTTTTGCCAACTCCGTTTCTTCCTCTACCATCATATAAACCTCATTGCTATACTCCTGAAATTGTGTTGCAATTCCAACAGCTGCAACACGGTCGTCAAAACTCAGTGGAAGATCTGCACTGCAGAAGAAGAGCG
>NW_010383130.1:0-541 GCF_000414095.1 Morus notabilis
TCTGCTTTGCATTGAACTCTTAACTAAAAATTTCTTAAATGTTCAGTGACATGTGCCAGGCTCATTGTATGCCAGATTAAATAGACCTTCACATGCACGCCCAGCCTCTATCAAAAGACCGTGAATTAGAGGAATGCCACTTCTAGAGACTTGGTACTCAAATATAGAATCCTTATATATATATATATATAGAAAATTTAAGCATAATTTACACAATAAAAATGGTACTGATGAACAACTAGACTTTAAAAGTGGTATCCAGCCTAACTTATTCAAAAAATGAGTGGTCATTTATGTGATTTTGCTAGTGTTATTGACCTTCTTTAACAGTTAAATCAACATTGAACATAATTAGAACCTCATTTTATGATCAAGAGTACTTTCAAACTAACTCCATCCATTATTAGACTGCCAGCTACTCTCATTGCTGAATTGAAAAATGCCAATTATTTGTTGAAAAAACGGTGTCGTTTAGAATAAAAAGGGTCTTTAATATGCCTAACAATCCATAACATTCTGCAAAAACCGAATCATTAGGATA
>NW_010383131.1:0-541 GCF_000414095.1 Morus notabilis
CATTTTTTCTTTCTCAAAAAATGTAAAAAATAAAAACAACTCCAAACACCGCCATTATATTATCTCTTCAAGTTTCAATTAAATCAGAATTGGTAAGATTCAGTTAGCTATTTTTACTCCATTGTGGATGTCATTTTTGTTGGAAAGCTACACTAATTGAGAATCCAATACCTGCATCAGATACTTAATTTGATTACTCGGAGAATTCTCTTAAAAAATTTGACAACGGTCTGTTCTTCTTGGCGTAAGTTTAGTTTGGGTATTTTATTTATATATATAGCCATTCATTAATAATGTTTACAATCCAAATTACATTCAAAATTAGGGTATTTTATCTTTCTTGTCTAGCCATTAATTAATAATGTTAGTTTGTTGGATACAAACACCAAATTAATGGGATTGCATGCTTATATTAACCCACATGAAGGACGAGAAAACGTTAGAACCGAAATTACCTCGCCATACTTCACATTTCTATTAATCCGATAGTTATTTCATTAATATTCATTGTTAATAAAGGTCGTAATTCAAATTAGTTTTA
>NW_010383132.1:0-541 GCF_000414095.1 Morus notabilis
GGGACTTTTGATTTTCACATTTAAATTTTAAATTTTTTATAAAAAAAAAATATTATAACAAAATTATAATTATAATTATAAATTTAAACACATAAAAAATTTCGCGTCTAAGCATGGCCATGGGGCATTGCATTAGTTTATCATTCTCACTCTTGTAAAACAGTCTTTAGACTTGCCCTCCGAAAACCTGCACCGCATTTACTCTCTCATTTATTTCCCCCTTCTGCCCTCTCTCTCCCAAACCAAACAAACAAAACCACAACATAACTTCACTATTCCACTCAATAGTATGACCACCAGTGCAGTTATGTGCAAAGTAAATAAATAAAAGCGTAATAAAAGATAAAAACCACTTCTCAATTCTCATTCCGTACACATCACGCACGTGCACCTCACGTGCCTCTTACAATACAAACATTATACAGTATATGTTTGTACTTTTTTACGGGTGAGAACTAGAAAAAATAAATTATTTATTGTTCTTTAATTTTTGTTTGTTAAACGTATATTAAAAATTATCTAATTTATATATTTGTTTAAT
>NW_010383133.1:0-541 GCF_000414095.1 Morus notabilis
ATATATATATATATAAATTAACAACCAACTTAGAAGGTTAACTCACAGTTCTAAGGATCCATCTCAATCAGATCCGAGCAGAATAGCGCTAATGATCCGTTCTGAATAGTTCTATGGATCTGACTAGAAGAAGCAGAGAACAGAGTCCGATTATAGTGCGCTTCCACATGCGGTGTTGTAGCGAATTTCAACATCAATATGGATCTTCTTAATATACTAACATATTAATAAATCAAATTTTTTATCTATCAAATTTACATAAAATTACATAAAAATAAAAAAATATATATAAATTTAACAATTAAAAAAATATAACCGTCCCTTTTTTATTTCTATTTCTAAATTCACCCTTTTTGTAAATTGTGATTGTGACAAGATAAAAGTTTGTGAACAAGAGAAACGATTGGCTGGCTTTGACAAGTGTCCTATCTGTGGCATCATTTATATGACACGTCTACCCACAGACACCACTAATAATCTAATACAACCACCACTATTATCTGACGCAGACCTTTGATTCTCTTTCCTGTCGTTTTTCTAT
>NW_010383134.1:0-539 GCF_000414095.1 Morus notabilis
TTTTTTTTGTTTTTTTTACTATCCAGTGAAGCATGTGCCAAAGGAGAATTTTAGTCGTCGCCAACGCATAGTTTGTGGGAAAGCTATTTTCTTTCTTTCTTACTTTAATGCCAACTTCATTTTATAAAAAAACTCCATGATGGACCAGCTGTCAAGCTTTCTCATTCCCATGGAACTAGGTTTCAAACAAATATACATGGATAAGGGGAACATAGAAAAGCCTGAACTCAGTTGTACTCTGATTTGCTTTCATACCACTATACATAATCAATGACGCTTGTTGTAATCATATCCTTCTTCTCTCTTATCTGCAGCTTCCACATTTCCTTATTAGCGGATGACACCATAAAACCAAACCAAACTATGCTAGACACCGGCCAAACTCTGATCTCGACCGGTGAAAAATTCGAATTAGGCTTTTTCCGCCCACCGAATTCGAAGAACCGCTACGTGGGAATATGGTTCAAGAATATGTCAGAACTCACAGCCGTCTGGGTCGCCAACAGAGACAACCCTCTCACAGACTCGTCAGGTGTCCT
>NW_010383135.1:0-541 GCF_000414095.1 Morus notabilis
AAAAAAAAAAAAAAACATTATAATGTCAACAGAAAAAGAATACATTATTGCGTGGAAAACAAATTTCTTCTTTCTTCTGTGAGAATAAACAATTTTTTAGAGTTAATATTATGTCTTGATTTGCATAAAAAAGTATTATGTCTTGATTGTTAATTATAGCTGTCTACTTAACTAAGATAGTGACAAATTGTACCAAAAGAGACGTAAATGGAAGGATGAATCTAGGTGCTTTCCCATAATTTATCTTCATTCAAAGGTCAATTTCAACATCACAAAAATCTGCAGCTCTCGCACTTTGACGTGATTATAACGCAAAGAACGTTCATTTTTTTATTTTGTTTTATTTTTCTACTTTTGATAAAATTGAAGAGGAGAAGTTAAATTTGGCTGCTGTGACAACTATTGGATTGGTATAGTGGGAGGACGCGTTAAGATTCGATGCTGGAACAACCTTCATTTTTTAGCCCTTGTTTGGTCATATGTTGTACTATGTTAAATATTTGTGGTAGTATGAGTGAGAATTAGACTCATCTGACTAGTA
>NW_010383136.1:0-541 GCF_000414095.1 Morus notabilis
AACGGATATTAAGTTTTGATGACAATATGCCTCCAAACGAAGGAAAACTCGATTTCCATCATTTCTGCCTCAGGCACTCAGCTAGACAGTCAACAATAATATAGTCTCGAGCCACCACACCAAAACCATCCTTAAAAGGCTGCATCCATGTTGAGTTTCATCACTCCCCATGACGGCGGCTCCTGAGAGACCGTCGCCGAAGACGAACATGTTAGCTCCCTCCAGTAGAGCTCACAGAGCATATAGTAACGTATCCTTGTATTCACTAAAGGAGCGGTAAATTAATACCTGATACTAAATTATGTATCATCAAGGTCAAGAACCAATCGAGTCTGAGGTTTTTGAAATTCACCGGTCAACTCTTGAGAGAAAACTACCGGTTTGGCACTCAAATTATGTTACTGAGAGCATAGAGTAGTTTGGAGTATTTCTTGTTGTCATGGTCAAGATAGTAAATTAATATAAATCAGGTCGAAAAAAATTTCTGATCATCCTATTTAGTACTGAACATCGTTTCATGTGTAAACCGATTAATTTGAAA
>NW_010383137.1:0-541 GCF_000414095.1 Morus notabilis
TTTTTTTTTTGATAAGAAACAAAATTTTATTGAAAAAAGATAAAAATTAAGAATACAACATGCGACAAGGCGTCCACCTAAACAAAACAAAGCCAGCACCAAAAAGCTAAAAACAAAAACACAAATCTATTGAAGAACTAAATCCTATCCTCTAAGCAAATCCAAAAAGGAAAAAGCAGTGAGGCCTTTAACTTGAGAAACCATAAAGCCACACAAAACTTGATTCTCTCCCAAACTACACTAACAGCTCCCTCTATGTCCTCAAATATTCAGTTGTTCCTCTTTAACCAAAGTACCCAAGTAATAGAAAGAGTAGCAACATTCCAAAGCCTTCTCCTTCTACTATCCAAAAACTCACCATTGAAGATTTCCGTAACCGCTTTTGGGATCACCCAAGAAACTTCAAACTCAGATAAAACTCATTTAATTGGATCACGATATGAATAAACAATAGCAACATTCAATTGGTCTCTCATTACCAAAAACCTCATTTAGTTTTCAAAAATGAAAAGGAAAAAGAAAATGACAGTGAAAACTAAAA
>NW_010383138.1:0-541 GCF_000414095.1 Morus notabilis
TGGATGACCATGATGAATAATTTGTGACAAACTTGATAGATTTCCTGATTTTTTCCTTCAATATAAAACCAAAAAAATTAACCTCTACCAACCGTCTTGATTGGACAGCTTTTGTCTTCTTTGTTGTCAAAGGATTGAACTGCAGAACATGATGAGCTAGTCTGTATTTTTCTTTGCAGTGCCGCTGCTGAAGGACCCTTTAGGGCTATGGAATTGCAATTGAAATTTTAAATGTTAGGAACTACTTTAATAAAACAAAAGGACTAAAATGGATGTTTGACAATTAGTTTACAGTATCTGCTTTCTAGTGTTTGGAAACAGGTTCACAACGACAATATGACCATTTCCAAAAATTTAACTATCGGAATCAATGCCTGGAAGATTTCTAACATGAAAATGAAAATGCATGTAAGGTTTATACCATTTTTGAAAAGTCATGGTAAAACATGATATTTCGAAAAGACACAAAGAAATTCAATATAAGCAAAGTACGTTTAGATCATATGAAAATAGAAAGGGCTGACATTGAAGCATATAGTGT
>NW_010383139.1:0-542 GCF_000414095.1 Morus notabilis
TTTTTTTTTTTTTTTTAACTCGTAACTACATGGTTTATCATGATTTTTAAAAACCTATTATTTAATTAAATGACATTTGTTTATTTTTAAGTGGTGCAGTATAAATAATATTTTTTTATTGTATTTCTGGTTTTTCTTTGTTTTTCTTTTTTTTGTTTTTATATGTTGAGTTAACACACTGTACATCGCAAATGTTGTTATGGTCTTTTGTTAATATGTTTGATGTTCTCTCTCTCTATATATAAATATTATATATATATATATATGTTGATTTGCTAATGTTTTCTAATAAAACTTTATGTTACTGACATTGTTTTCATATTAATGACATTCTAAGGTCTGAAGCAGCAATGAAAACCATGGAGGAATCTTCCACTGAAATACCTGTACGTTAAGACGAATCGTATGAGGTACTATATATTTCTTCCTCTTTTAATATATGTATGTATATTAATTGTACTTTTATTTTTCATTTGATTGGTTAATAAAATTTAAGAGATTATTTTCTCTTTTTACTTATTTCTCGGTATTCTTTGAATCAA
>NW_010383140.1:0-541 GCF_000414095.1 Morus notabilis
TAAAATACAGTACATTGTAACTATTTTATAAGTTGGAAGTAAATTGTCAAAATTAAAAGTTCAAAAGTTACTAAACTCATACAAGTTCATAAGACAAATTTATAAGTAATGTTTAGTTAGAAATATACACGTTGATTGGTATTTACTGTTAGGAAAAATTGGGTGTGACCCAATTCAACTACCGAGAACGAAAACTTGTAAACAAGAAAGTAAAGCACAATCACACCAAGAATTTGTATATAAGTTCACCGATTTGACTATATGTTGTTTCTGCCATCGTAGATTTCCTCCATAAATGATGAAAATTATAAGATAATCACTCAATTATTCACTTGTGTTTCTCTCACTCTCAATGGTTTTTTCTCAGCCTCTCAACATTCATTTTTCTCTCAGAAAATCTTCATTTTAATAGGGTATATGGATTAAGTTTTATTTATATTTTCGTTGTGAATACATAAAAAAAATCATCTCAATCGGAATTAAAATGAAACAGTTATAGTGTTTTTAAGAATAGAAAAAATATTATTCATTAACTTGAGTT
>NW_010383141.1:0-541 GCF_000414095.1 Morus notabilis
TAAGATAATTAATAAAGTACAGCGTGACAGCATCGGTTTTTGTTTCGCACAAAATAAGAGGCAAAAACAAAAACATAAAGTGAAGTATACAGCTAATAACTTCTGACAAAAATGCTGGAAAATCCTGGAAGTTTTTCGTCCAATAACATCATGATATAAATGTAATCTAATTTCCATGTGCTACACGAGATTTTGAAGGTACGTACGTCGTTCACGCCCAAATCATCAATTCAATAATAATAATAATAATAATAATAATCCATTTCAAAAAATAATAATAATAATTTGAAATGTATAAATCTGATTCTTCCCTTCCGTGGTACCAAATGCTGCATTTAATTCCTACCAAAAACATTTATTGTCATATGCTCCAAACACTCCACTAATCGGCCGCCTCCAATTATGCGACTTAACCTTGGATTCCTTTGCAGTAATTCCCTCTTTTTCTTTTTGTTTTTTTTTTTATATTTTTTCCTCGGATTTGGTGTCAATACCCTACTAGCAGTCTTCAACTTATAATTAATTACTACTAAATATATAT
>NW_010383142.1:0-541 GCF_000414095.1 Morus notabilis
CCAGCCACGGTTGACATTGTGGCAAGTTCTCCTTGCTTGACCAACAACCTGGCCAGTCCAAAATCAGCGATTTTCGCATTGAAATCCGAGTCTAGCAATATGTTACTTGCTTTAATGTCTCTGTGAATAACTGGTGGGACACAATCATGGTGCATATAGCAGAGACCCTGTGCAGCCCCCACCGCGATTTGCAACCTCTTGGGCCAGTCAAGAATGCCGGGATGGACAGAACGAGCAGCTGAGATCATATTTTGCCTGTTTTTGTTGTGCAGCCATCTGTCTAGGCTTCGGTTTTCTAGGTACTCGTAGACAAGGAGTTTCGAACTCTCGCTGGATATGCAACATAGGAGTTTCACTATGTTGGTGTGTAGGATTGAGCTCAGTATCTTGACTTCCGAAAGGAATTCTTGCTCGAGTTTGTGTTCTACCTTTTTGTTGTTCCATATTCTCTTTACAGCAACAACATTGCCTAGACGGTTCACGGGAACACGGTAAACTTTTCCAGAGCCGCCGCTCCCAATCAGGTTGTGATCACTTAGAC
>NW_010383143.1:0-542 GCF_000414095.1 Morus notabilis
TTCCCTCTCCTCTTTGTCCTTCCACCATCAGACATCGGGACCAAAAATTCGCTAGATCTAGCTGTGTCAGCCCGGAAGAAGATGATCCAGATCCTCAATGGAGAACTCGTAACCTGGGATCCGATTCGTTTCGCGAACCAGATCTCGCCATGATTAAGATATGGCAAGAGAAATAACGGGGAAAATATATGTAAAATTTTATGGCGGCTCATCTTTTCTGGCACCGTCGAGCATCTACGTCACGAGTTGCTGTCAGAATCAGAGATCGTCGCCAGAGCAGATGTCGAATAATCTCTCTCATCATCTCCTTACCAATATCTTTCTCCATTTCCCGTGATTCCTCAATTCCGGCGAGTTTAGAGGATGTTCTGTGATTCCGGTGGGTTTCGCGACGGTTCTATTGATTTTCATTCTTTTTTGTTTTTTTACCATGAATGAGATTTGGTGGTTTGATAGTTTTATTTGTTTCCAGAGAAATGATGTTGATGTTCATATTTTAATTTGGAGTTTTCATTCTGAGTTATGTGATTTGGATAAATACA
>NW_010383144.1:0-542 GCF_000414095.1 Morus notabilis
AAAAAAAAACATTTCTTTTTCTTTTCTCTTTATTATTATGATTATTATTATTATTAGGTTTTCTCTGTCATAGAACCTCTTAAATGCTTTCACCGTCATCAATGGAGCGTTATTTTTTACTGTTAAATTAAATTTTTAATAATTAAAGTTATAAAAATAATAATTTTATGACACATTATAAATTTTAAATATAAATTTATACATATTTAATTATTAAAAAATTAATCTAACAATTAAAAAAAGTGCCCTGTTGATGAAAATATTTTGAGGGTTCCACTTTACAGTATAATTTGCCTTATTATTATTATTATTATTATTTTGAGACTGGCATGTGTGAGATAAGAAATTGGGGGTTTATTTGTTATGTAAAGGTCAATTCAAGTCAAACAAGCGGCTGTTGCACTGTTAATAACAAAAAGGCCTATGAAAATGACGTTGGCTTATAATTTTGTTTTGTCAAACTTTTCCCATCATTTTCAACGGAATCATATTAGCAATTTGAATGTTAATTCATAATATTAGAAAAATAATATATATATATA
>NW_010383145.1:0-542 GCF_000414095.1 Morus notabilis
AGTATTTAGGGTGCATTTTCATGCACTAATCAATAGTCCCTTTACTCAACTTGGCAAGCTCATGAGGTCTCATGATGCGGTGACCTACCGTTGTCATCGGTCGACTCGACACTTGGACGGCCAAGATTTGAGGACGAAGTTCGATCCCAACAAGAATCATCATGGTAGATCTCGATTATTTTGAAAATATTCTGTCCACTGAAATGCGCCACCATCATAAGTTTGTAATGGATTATTGTTCTTTTCTATTGGATTATTGTTCTTCTTTGGTCTTGACTCTTGAGGTTGTGTATCAACATTAACTAACGACTGCATCGTCCAATGTTACACTATGATGCTCAATTCCAACTTTCATGTTCTAACAAATGTGCACTACTACTACTAAAATTAATTGTTAAATGCCTCAAATTGAAAGGTAGCTGAAATATAAATGGATCACACTCTATTCTTTATCTTAAGAGATATTTGATGCGTTCGCCTTCTTCCCATAGATTTCAGTAAAGGTATATTCTCTCTCTCTCTCTCTGTTTTTTTTTTTTTTT
>NW_010383146.1:0-542 GCF_000414095.1 Morus notabilis
AAAATCCAACTAAAATCCACAATGTGGCATCCCCAGAATCATTGTGAGGAGAAGCCCAGAAAGAAGGCCAAAATTGTTTTCTGGTTGACTCAATTTCTATTCTCATTTGTCACTTTAATCCATGCTTAATATCCAACAAATTTATTCTTCCGTGTTATCTATTTATTTATTTATTTCTGAAACTTATTCCAAATCATTAATCTACACAAAGTCCAAAACCAAAAGAGGTCATCCTTATACAGCATACATGACAAGGTTTAAATCTTGTGCAAGCAAGTTATAATTCTGAGAACAAAAGTCTAAAAAGCAAAATCAGATGGTGGCATCAGGTAATACCAGCCCTGTAGCCCCAACCACTGAGAGAGAGAATTTCTGATCAAAGTTGTAATCCTTCGTCAATAGGTCTGCACACAGTTAAAAAGTAAGGAACTGAATTGGAAGTAAATAACACTGAAATATCAACATCAGGCACTACAAAAGCGATGCTACAAGTAATTTTTTTAGTAAAATGCATGAAGATCAGATAAATCCCAACTTTTTTG
>NW_010383147.1:0-542 GCF_000414095.1 Morus notabilis
GAGTAATTCTTGCCACTTTCTGGTCAAAGCTCAGTATTTATTTGATTGATTTATAGTAGATTTGTGATGTGGCTTTAGATCCATTTTTGTGTGCACAGATGGTCAGAACATATTCCCATGTCTCCAGTTGAGGGATGCCCAACTGTGTTTCAGGTTGTTTGGAACCTGTCTCCGGGATATCATCAGGTTAAGGAATGCCTATGATTGACAACTGTTTAAACTTGGACCATTTTAGAAAAACGTAATCTCCATAATAGTTTTCCATGGCAGCTTTGACCACTTGCTATGTTTGTGTATTGGGAAATTTGATTGTAGACGTAATTTTGTTTGGTTTTAAGATGTGTTCCGTCCATGTAATGCAGTATAAATTTTACGTCGATGGAGAGTGGCGGCACGATGAGCAACAGCAATTTGTAAGTGGGAATTATGGCGTTGTGAACACTATCTTTTTGTCTGGAGAGCCAGACATGGTTCCTAACGTTTTCCCTCCTGAAGCACCTGATAGAGCCAACATGGATGTGGATAATGATGTCTATATGCCC
>NW_010383148.1:0-542 GCF_000414095.1 Morus notabilis
AAAAAAAAAAGGGAAAAAACTGAAAATATTAACTTCAACAGTGTTTATTTTTTCTTTTTAATTTTTATAAAGATTGTTCAGAAAGGATAACTGTCAATTTGTTTCTGTTGGTGTCGTTTTTAGAGCTCTTCTATGTTGGTGCATTGCAATAGTTATATGGTATAATCTTGCGTGCAATTGGGAAGGCTTTTGTAGCTTTTCTGCTTTTGTGGGTGTTGTTGCTTTCCCCAAAAATCTCTCTATGTTGACAAACTATGCTGCACATGAGTGAGTTGGAAAGAGAAAGTAGAGAGAGAGAGAGACTAATGGAAGGAAGGAGGGTATGTGGTTCCTCATTGGGTTAGACTTTGTCCAATTATAAGAAAGAGTTTGTTTTTATTAGTACTTTCGTTACGTATTCGTTGTTTCTTTCACTTTTGGCCTACCTTAAAGCACGTAGTACTCTCTTTATTATAATACAATTATTCTATCCAATTCAACCACGGGTTTTGGTTGATGCAGTGGGTATAGCCTATAGATGATGATCTTGAATTTTTTTAATA
>NW_010383149.1:0-543 GCF_000414095.1 Morus notabilis
GATTTTATTTAAATAAAATATAATTATAATTAAATAAATAATGGTACATGGCTCTGGGCCACTGTATGTGGGCGCCCAATTGGGTCGTCTATAGACCCAAAGTCTAACATCTCCCACTCACCTATAGAAGATGCTTTAACATGCATCGCTTTTATATCTCAATCAGCATCTCATTCATACTAAGTAAATGGACCGTGCGACCGTCAGGCCACTTGAAAAGAAAAATTCGGGAGAACTATACTAAATCTCATAGAAATCAGGATAGAACATCCCTCAAATGGTCACGTTACACCGCAGACCAACTAAGTTATATCAAATTAAGCATCCTTAATCCCTCAAGTTTCATATAAACTGAATAAGCAATGCTCAAGATCCGTCAATCTCTTAGTGATACATTCACAATCATACTAGCAACCAATTAAGTTGCGATATAATTCTCGGGAGCAAATGTAAGCCATCAATGTAACTCGAAGTTGTCTTCCTTTCACCCTCATGCCACTTAGCTTTGGTACAATCGCTTGTCTTGTCATGCCCTATTAGATC
>NW_010383150.1:0-543 GCF_000414095.1 Morus notabilis
AATCAAATTTTTACTCATGGTCAACTATATGTTGCTTTATCTAGAGTAATAAATCCAAAAGGACTACACATACTAATTAATTATTCAAATAATAAATATCGAAATCACATAAAAACATTGTTTACAAAGAAATTTTACATAACATATAAAAATATAAAAACTTTAAATTTACTTATTTTATAATATTCTTTATATTACCTGAAAAATTAATATCATTGTTATAATAATATATAAAATATATTTATTCAATCTTATACTATAAAAAATATTTATTGATTTCAGCAATAAGATATGATGGCAACACCAATTTGAACGCTATCTACGATACAATCAAAGCAAGAATATGTCACATGTGGACAATCAATGATTTCGTTACAGGACGACTGATAAGCCTTGATTGTATTTTGGTTGACGAAGAGGTAATAACTTCTATAAATTTCTTATTACAATTATCTTAAATACATATTTATTATATTTGAATAACAATATATTTCTTTTTTTACAACACAAAGCAATACAAGCATCAATTAGATCACGTGATTC
>NW_010383151.1:0-543 GCF_000414095.1 Morus notabilis
AACTGATCATCAAAACCGTAATCAATCTGCAACAATGAAGGAAATATTACAAAAACAGTCAATTGGATCATAATCAAGCTTTTAAATTCTTTGTAGCAACATTGTTGTTTTTTTGGTTGTACTCCGTAGCAACTTTGTTGATGTCAACATCCTGAGGTTGCTCATGATGATCAGACTGTGCAGCCATTGCCAACTCAAAATGTTTTAGAGAAATGGAAGGGAAAGAAAATACTTCTGGCGGATTGAGATTTTTCCAACCCTTCACAGGATTTGTTGTTGTTGATCCATCCAATCCAATGTGCGTCACGTGTTTAACGTCTGTTGGATATCCGATTTCTATCTCCTTCTCTATCTCTTCAATCTCTTCTTTGTAGACTAACTTTTCCAAGAAAAAAAGTTAAAAACTTGGGAGAAAATAACAAACATTATGCATAGTAAAAGTAGTAGAACAAAATAGAGATTACAGTATACGTCCACAGGGGGATTCTTAGGCATGAAAAAATTACTGTACAAGTATATGTATATGGTTTTTTTTTTTTTTTT
>NW_010383152.1:0-543 GCF_000414095.1 Morus notabilis
CCCCCCCCCCCCCCCCCCCTCCCCTATATTGGAGCCTGATGGGGGTTGGTAGAGTTGTAAGAATATTTCATGTTGTTTTCTTTGCATGTGTTGTAATATTCATTCTGTTGTAACTTTTGTTATTGTTGCTAGACATCAGAGTATCTTGGTATTATTTTTTGGAATTTCACTTTTAAAGACATGTTGAATAATATAGCTTGTCAAAATAATTGTAAATGTACATTAGTGTATGTATAAAGTATTTTGATACATTTTTTTTAAGAAGGTATTTTGATACATTTTTACTTAAAATATCATTTGCATCAAGCTGATCTGAAGTTATTATTACCATTATTTTTTGGTCAATAGTACCTGAAGTAAGTTCAACAGAAACATACAACAACATTTGTTTCTTTTGATTTGTATTTTGTAATGATTATTTTCCCAATATAAATCATGGATATTATGTTACGTTATCTGTAAACCGAAGAGTATTTCTATTACATGCCAAGGAAAACAAAAAGGACAAGGTTTCAGAAGTTACAACTACCGATTCCTACCTAC
>NW_010383153.1:0-543 GCF_000414095.1 Morus notabilis
TTATTATTATTATTATTATTATTATTATTATTATATTTCTGAATACCATTCCTATCCATTTTTCATATGCTACTCATTCGTAAATGTTAAAGCCTCGTATTCTTCTGAATCCTTTTGGATTATAGTACCATTAATCATATAAGTGCCTTTTTTTTTCCTCTTTTTTTTAGGGAAAAAAAGACTGGATCAGGATCAGAAACTTTTTTTTATTTATTATTTTTAAGAAACTGTCGGTTCTGTGCATTAGATCATTATCATAAGATCACAAATGCGTTGGCATGAACTATATTTTAATGTTGGAGCATATCATCTGGGCGTGCATTATTGGAGCTTTTATTTCTTCTCCTTATTGAGACTCTCACCTAAATGGCTGATTATTTGGCCGACTCTCTGAATCAAGGAATCTTGAAGTGGGTTCCATCTAACTTCCCCAGTATATTATTTGATGTGCTATGTGACCTTTTATTTAATTATTATTTTTTATTTTTGCTGAAATGTGCTATGTGACCTTAATAATTATTATGTGCTCTGTAATGTGGTCGT
>NW_010383154.1:0-543 GCF_000414095.1 Morus notabilis
AAAACCCAATATCCATTGAAGAGCTTCTAAGGACCTCCAAGATGAAGGAATTTGGCCTCATTTTGATGTTTTCTTCAGTTTTCTAGGCACCCCTTCTCAAGTGGCATCTATTTCCTTTTATACTACTCAGTTTCGGAGCTAGGAATTCATATGCGCACTGCAGCCTCTGTGAAAACGTGCTGCGGCGCACATTTTTGGAAGAGGGATTTCACTTGCTGTGGGCTGAGGCGCGCGGGTAGGCTACTGGGTGCGCTCCTGGGTGTGGAGCGCGCGCAGGGGGCCAGGGTACGGGCGCGCAGGGGGCCAGGGTGCGGGTGCGCGCCCCATTCTGACTTGGCTTCACTTATTTGGGCATGCAGGCTCTTTTTTCTTCTTTAGGCGATATATCGCCTATTTACAGGCGACATATCACCTGTCACTCTGTTATCTGCGCACCATAGCCCACTTTCTTGAATTCTAAAGCCTGCTCTTTTGTGCCTTAAAATCCTCTTTCGCCTCCTCTTGCTATTGATTCACAAGTTGGGCAAATATTCTTCTTTTCTT
>NW_010383155.1:0-543 GCF_000414095.1 Morus notabilis
AAAAATTCGGGCTTCGGGCGGCCCGCCGACCCGAAGTTCCAGCACTACTAGTGCCCCATTTAGTAGAAGTTTTAGAAGAATGGGGAATTTTGTAAAGAAACACATACGAATGTGACAAATTGTGTAATATTGTGTATAAATTTGTTTTGTTCATATTGATGTTATTGTAACATTGGTTGTATCTGTGAATTGTGGTCAAAATACACGGGTAAAAAAGGCTACTCGTGGAAAAGGCAAAAAAAAAACTGCAATATTATTTGTTAGTGAGTTTAAGATTTAACGACGGTTTTCTATTGAAATCGTCGTTAAATATTGATATTAGACAACGATTTTCTGTTAAACAAGCATCTAATATCTCCTTCATACGGTAAATGTCTCTAATTGTAGCCTAAATTAGATGATGGTTTACTACAAAATCGTCGTTTAATATTCAGATTTAACGATGTGTATTTACTGTCATTAAATGTATGAGTTTTAATGACTCACAATACGATGACAACTCGAATGGTTATCATGAATATTTCTTAGTTCTTTTTTTTTTTT
>NW_010383156.1:0-543 GCF_000414095.1 Morus notabilis
CCGAGTCGTGATTGTAATTACTTTAACTTAGTGATTGTTCACTTCTCGGCGTGGCCTCGCAGATGTAGGTTGTTTAACCGAATTGTGATATCATTTTTAAGTGTTCTCTATTTAACCTGCTTATTTCCTATTTGATTACTTTAACGTCTCAGAGCATAATCATTAGAGTCAATCGTCAGCGTTTTAAAAAGTGTTACAACACTCTTTGTAACACCTGCCGTAAAAACATATCTTTAAGAATATACAAAAATTTGTAGGGATAAAAGAGTATTAATTGAACTTTCTTTCCTTCTCTCCTTTTTGTCTATTCTTTTTTTTTTCACTCGACCATTTTTTATCTTGAGTCCAGACTTATTGTCCCAATTCTCATTAGATGCCCTTTTATTACTTGTTTACCATGTAATCTACTTTTAACAATATATTGATCACATGAATGAAAATCAATACTAGAATTATTTAAAAAAAATTTATGAGGTGTCAAAATTTAATTTGATTGACAAACTAACAAAACAGGATAATGGGCCAGGAGATTTTGATTCTTCT
>NW_010383157.1:0-543 GCF_000414095.1 Morus notabilis
TTTCTCTTGAAGTTCTTTTGTCCATTAAGGATCAAAGTTAAGATTCTATCACAAGAAAACTCCAATTTGTTTTTGATTGCATACACTAACCCTAAGTCCTGATAAATTTGCACGCCAATCACCGGCCACGTGTCATGGTCAAAGTTACATTTGGAAAGCGGCCTATCAAACTAAAGTGCATATGGCATGGCCGAAATAATTGGCTTTGGCACCGTTTATACTAGAAAATTGGACAATCACAGTCTCATCAATATATTCTTACTGTTGGAGCACTTCTATTTGGCGCAAAAATATATGCTGCTTTTAATTGGTCACGTTATAATACATGGCAATGCGGATATCACTTGTGACTAATTATCCACAATCACATAAAACATTGTGACTAATTAGATAATTAAATTGTAACGCTATGGATCCTTATAGTTTACAATTTAATTAACGATATATTAGTATCTCTAGTGCGACAACAAGGGCAAGGCCCGATTCACAAATTTATGACATAATTGGCATCAAAGCTGAAAGTAGGGATGGCAATCTGGGTAG
>NW_010383158.1:0-543 GCF_000414095.1 Morus notabilis
ACATAAAAATGCGTACTTAATAATAACCCCATGCAAAACATTAACACTTGTTAGTTTATTAATTCATCCTAAAAGCTTGGATTGGTAAACTAACATGATATTAAAATGGGAGTCTTGTAACTCCCGTAATTACACTCTTTATCCCCATTTAAATTGTCATAATGTGTTAAGTCTTTAATATATATCGGGCTCAAATATTCATTTGTTGGGCTTTCCAATTAATTCACTGACACAATTGTCTATTATCTAGCTCACATGTGAGGGAGAGTGTTAAAAAATAAAATTATTGTTAGTACATCTCCTAACAGCTTAAGCTTTTGAAATGAATTAATAAACTAACAACTCTTATAGATATAAACTAGTAAGAACGCGAGACATCTTTTAAAATGATTATAAAAATTGTTGCAAAAACAGAGAGAGAAGAAAGAAGGGAAAAAAGAAATAAAGTCAAAAACGGAAGAAAGGCAGAAGACATTAAAGAAAACAAAAATGTGCGAAACGTTTCGCACAATAACTAAAGCTGAAGCTCATTCGGCTTTAGTT
>NW_010383159.1:0-544 GCF_000414095.1 Morus notabilis
TTTTTTTTTTCAGGGAAATCAAATTCAGATTCAATCCCACTAAAACATGCGTATACATGGCGATGTAATCCCAACCCTACAAACCCTAATCTTAGAATCCCCAAATCTTCAAATCCAAAACTCCATCGAAGCACCTGTGGAAGCTCGACCAAAACGAAGTCGAACCAGAGGGATTCATGATCTGGGTTGCGAGGGGGCGCAAAGGGGAGGGTGCAAGTTGGGGCTGCAATGAGATCTGGCTTCGCGTGCGGATGAGGGCGACATGGCATGGGCTGCACGGCTGTGGGGGTGGCAGGGGCTGGGTCGTAGAAGGGCGGGGTCGGAAGGCATTGGAGGGGCGGCGGCCGACGAGGCTTAGGTTTTTTCCAAACGAAACCCTTGTTTTTATTTTGGACGTATTTGGGTGAGATTGAATTTGGATATGTTGCTTTTACTGGTTTGAAGGTGATTGAGCTTTTAAGACGTGACTTTTAGGAGAACTTATACCAGTAATAAAAAAAAATTAAATATAATTTTTTATGAAAATTTTTAATTATAATAAAAT
>NW_010383160.1:0-544 GCF_000414095.1 Morus notabilis
TTTTTTTTTAAGTTTTTTGTTTATTATTTTTCCACTTATCATCTTATAATATTTTTCCTCTTGTTTTTCAGTGTAATCCTATATTTTAAGATTTATTTTACTAATATACTTTTTCTTCTTTACCTTACTAAAATAGTGTTTTAGTAAAAAAGGTAAATGGGGCATTTTGATATTTCTCGTGTAAATTTAATAAAATTTAATAGAAGAGATGTTGACATGATTAGTTCAAGTTAAAGAGCTGAGTTTGTAATTTTGATAAAACAAAAGAGGTCAGTGTTAATTACTCATTATGAAAAGTGCTAATGACTCTTCATTTTTCCTTTGCATGTACGCGTTTCCTTCCCAGTTCCCATTCTTGTTTTAACTTTGCTTTATGTTATTTTTTTTAATATTTCTTTTTTCATTTATTATGTTATAATTTTTTTCTCATTTCTAAAGATTAACTTTTTTTAATCTTTTTATGCGTTGCTTTTCTTTTTGCCACACGTTAACACCTCATTTTTACTCTTTTATTTTATGTTAACTTCTCTTTTTACTCTTCTCT
>NW_010383161.1:0-544 GCF_000414095.1 Morus notabilis
CTAATATAAGTAGTTACCGGTTTTTTCAATGGATGTACAGCAATGCTCTTAAAAAATAAACTAAAAAAAAATGCACATGCAGACAAAACCTACCACATTCTGACATATAATATAAGCCCCGACACCACACTGACGAGCTCTCCAACTTTTTAAAGCCTGCCGATCTCCTCCAATTCTGCAGAATAACTGTTTCAATTTCTTTCCGAGACAACCAAAGAAAATGTTTACAATGACAAGAATTCCTTCGACGGGATCGATTCTGTCATCATATACCACCATCGCCGCCTCGGCTATGGTGGCCAGGACGGTTCTCAGAGAACTCCAGAGCTTAACCCACCAATTCATACCTTCCCCAATCCGGGCCAAAATCTACGACTACCTCTCCAACCTAATCAACCTCAATCCCTCTACCGACAAGGCCACCATCATGACCATCACCATCGAAAACACCACCGGCCTTGCCCCCAACGAGCTCTTCGCCGCAACCGAAGCCTACTTGGGAGCCAGAATCACGCCTTCCAACACCCACCTCAAGGCCACCAAA
>NW_010383162.1:0-543 GCF_000414095.1 Morus notabilis
CTCTTCAGTATGGCCAGGGAGTCGTGGACCCCACTTTCCTGGGTCTTCTAAAAAAAAAAAACAAAAAAAAAAAAAAAACAAAGGAGGAGAGACACGCGCCAAACATTTACCCTTTACAGGAGGCTAGGCTAATACACTCAAACGTTTTAAATAGTGCTACAACTATATAAGGCACTGTAATATTATTGAGCACAATTCACTAATAAACCGTTAGTCCTTCAATATGGAACCTACTTGAACCTACAAGTGAAGCTATATTCTATTTGTATTAGTGCTTAAGGCCGGTTTTACATTACTTTTGGAGGCTGTTTTTAATTTTTCTTCAAAAGCTAATGTTTGATAAAATATGTTTTTGTCCAGTAACTTTTAAAAATTATTGCGTCACAATTGAATTTTTGAAGTAGGCAT
This sequence comes from Morus notabilis, assembly GCF_000414095.1. NCBI lineage: Eukaryota > Viridiplantae > Streptophyta > Magnoliopsida > Rosales > Moraceae > Morus > Morus notabilis. The sequence goes on from NW_010383162.1 coordinate 409, forward strand.
TGTTTAAATTTATTAAAATGACCGTAATAATAAAATAATATATTTTTGTTATAATGTTGTAAGTTTAAAAATTTCAGTTCTTTACTTTATTTAATTTCTTTATAGATATATAATTTATCTCTTTAGTTTTTTTTT
>NW_010383163.1:0-544 GCF_000414095.1 Morus notabilis
ACAACAGTTTTGAAGTACCGTCTTCGTCTTTCTTCGTCTTCCTCCCACCAAGCACGCAGGGTTGAGCAGTCATGGCAAGATGGAGCACACACCTGATAGATTGGCACACAAATAAATCACTTTCAGATTACAATATTACAATTAAGATGAGGAAAATTAACCAAAGGGTCAATGTGGTGCATAAAAAATATTACAAGGATATTAAAAGTGTTTTATGTTTGGCAATTGAAAAGTGATATATTTTATGCAGCATCTAGGACTTAATAGAAAAGTTTTATTTGTAAAATAACTTTCCAAAAAATTTTTATTTTCAAAATGACCAGGAACGACCACATTTTACAAAGAACGACCGCGTGATCGTTCTTTATGAAAATGAAAGGGGTCATTTTGCCAATTTTAATTTGTTACATAGTCACTCTAGCAAATTTCTCGACAAGAGCATATTTGCATCAGACAAAACAAAATCTATTAGCAGTTCACCAATAAACATGTACATAAATATACAAATACAATACTTATACTACAAATATATATATATATATAT
>NW_010383164.1:0-535 GCF_000414095.1 Morus notabilis
CTGTTTGTTGTTAGTTTTTAGTGATCGGCTTAAGGCCATTTGTATGTCTCCTAATAAGGTTGTCTTGGTCTGACTAGAATTTTTTCTATGTCATGCAGATGTCCCTTCTTTGTGGGGTTTGACAATCTACCTCTTCAGTGCTTGAAAGCCTATTTCGACGGGAGGAATCTCTTCAATTCGAGCTTTATGTGTGCTCGTTGTTAGTGTGCCGAGGTATTTTCCTGATTTTCGGGCCTCAGGCATGCGTCTGCTCCTCTAATTAGTCATCAACATTATACCAAGATAACTGTTTATTAGTTTTTAATTAAATGCAATTCCCCTTAAAAAGAAAAAGCTTTGAAAGTTATAAACAAACATTTTTACTTTTGGAGGAAATCACATGGCATGCTACCGAAATATAGGAGCTTTCCATTTATGCCACTTAACTTCAATATATTAGATTCTTTCTAGTGAATTGAGTGGCATAGATCTTACATTTATGCAACTCATCAGTAGTATAAATGTAAAGATAACATCATTTGAGTGATTTTTTTTT
>NW_010383165.1:0-545 GCF_000414095.1 Morus notabilis
CATCAAACACATTAATTAGGTACTTTCACCATTAGAGTTGCAAGTTTCAGCCGGACTAAGCAGGCTGACACGGAAATCTGTCACTGTTAGTCGATCTCAATTTCAGTCTCAACTTACTTAAGTTTCTGGGTTGGGTCAACCCGAGCCTATACTTCAAGTCCAAAAGTTACTTTGGGCAGGACTAGGTCAATCTTCTTCCCTTTATGGCAAGTCCAATCTTACCCATTATTTTAACTGTCCCAACTCAACTTGGCCCAAAATTCTCATTCAGATCGTTGGCCCTAAACCCGTCAGGCGACCCAAACTTTTAGCTCTACTCATCATTTTATATGTAAAGTTTACAAAAGTTAAAATAAGAGGACGTTGACATATGATTTTTTCAAGAGGGTATTTCTGTAATTCTAGCAAAGCACAAGGGTTGTCTAGTTAAAAAAACCAAATTCTTAGGATATTTTGCAACATTTACTACTTGAACTTATAGGATTTTGAAAACTTACCCTTAAACTTTTAATTATAATAATTTGCCCCAAACTTGTAAAACAATT
>NW_010383166.1:0-544 GCF_000414095.1 Morus notabilis
TTTTCAAAATTCAGAAGAAAAACTTAGAATAACTCTAAATTTCAGAGAGTACTATTAATAATCTTTATTATTATATAGTTAATACTAACTTCAATTGAATTATAAAATATAGACAGATATATATATATATATATATTAACTTCAACTTGAATTCATAATTTTGTTCAAAAGTTTTTCATTTTTATATAAATCTCTCTCTTCCTTATATCCTTTTTGTCACGCCATCACTCTCTCATCTCCTTCCCAAAACAATTCTGCATCTTGTTTGAACTTTAAATCACACACCAAACACACTAACGAAAGAGGGTTTTGAAAGAACAAAAAAATAGGGTTTAAAAAAAAGGATTATCTCTCTCCCTTAAAAAAAAAAAAGAAAAAAGAGTGTATGAGAGCTACATTTAAGCAATAGGATTGCAAGAAAAGTATTTAAGTTAGGTTGCAAATTAAAAAACATACATTTTTAAAATAGTTATTTAAAAATTGAAAATCTTTAACAAATATACTATGCTAAATTTTATTCAAATATTTTTGGTAATTATCAAAA
>NW_010383167.1:0-545 GCF_000414095.1 Morus notabilis
ATATATATATATATATATATTCATTTTCGTTAACTATAAGGAATACATTAAGAAAACGGGCATTTGGCACATTTGCCCTGAACTTTATATAATAGACAAATTACCTCCTCAATTTTTAACTTTGAAAAAATTACCCTTAAGTTTAACAAAGTATTGAGGAGTGCTCCTAAGGTGATGAATTCTATTAAAATTTGAACGGAAATGTGCATGTACATATTATATGTGCTCATTTGGGGAAGAGAATAAAGCTTCAAATGACAATCAGAGCACGTGAGGGCGTTTCCTTCCAAAGTTCAACATCATCATTGATTTGGGGGCATTCACAATATATTATTACATTTAGGGGTGATTTTGCCACAACAAAAATTTTACAGGGCAACTAAGCAATTCAGTTAAAAGTTAGGGGGCAAAAACAAGCATCACGCCCATTCCATTCCCAGTTTTTTCGCTACAATTTTCCCACATTTTCTCGGCAACCAACCGCTACTCAAGGAATCATTTCGACAACCACTACAATCAACTCTTTCACACACAAAAAAAAAAAA
>NW_010383168.1:0-545 GCF_000414095.1 Morus notabilis
AGATAGATTTGAGTACAATAATAGCGTTGTTGACATAAGTGTCTTATTCAAAGCCAAATTTAAATACACAAGTACGGGTTCCTTTCCCGAGGTTTTTGCAAAATGAGACCAAATCAATTTACCTTTGCTATTGTGGTTACTGCTGCCACTAACTAGTTGATGAGCACCGCAATGGATACTTAATGTTTTGTGATGAAATTTACTCTTTAATCTAGAATTTAAATTAGCATTATCCTTCGTTTGCCCTTCTTCTTGCTGGAGTCAACACGACGTTCATGCAATTTTTGTTGCTTCTTCACTGCAGAGTTCAAGGATGTTCCTGAAATGGATATGTCTGACGTTCAGAAAAATCTCAAAAGTTTATACGAATACAATGTCATGCTAAGGGAGAAGTTTGTTGGTATTCAATCTGTGCTTAATGAATTAGCAGCAAAGTCCTCAGATCGAGCAATTAAGTAACTTAAAAGTTATTTGAGCAAAGTATGATCGGAACCAAACTACATTGCTCATGATGCCCAAGTTTCTGTCAGATTTTGGTTTAAAAA
>NW_010383169.1:0-545 GCF_000414095.1 Morus notabilis
CGAAGTTTCCCATGGAACAATCATTGAAGCTCACTTCTACCGACGATGACTTACTCAAAGATCCGAAACATTATCGACGACTAGTTGGGAAGTTGATTTACTTAACTATCACCAGGCCGGAGATTTCTTTTTCGGTCAACACCCTTAGCCAGTTCATGCAAGAACCTAGGCGACCTCATCTTGATGCAGCCTATCGTTTACTTCGGTACTTGAAGGGCTCACCGGGGCAAGGATTATTTTTCCCTTCAAAAGGAGATTTGAGTTTAATTGGGTACTGTGACGCAGATTGGGCTGGAGACATTACTACACGATGTTCGGTAACTGGTTATTGTATCTTTCTTGGAAAGGCACTTATTTCCTAGAAAAGCAAGAAACAAACCACGGTGTCCAGATCTTCAGCCGAAGCAGAATACAGGTCTATGGCTTCTGCCACTTACGAGATAACATGGCTGAGACATTTATTACGGGATTTGAGAATTGATCACTCACAACCAGTGACTTTATATTGTGACAACCAGGCAGCCATACACATTGCTGCCAATCCA
>NW_010383170.1:0-545 GCF_000414095.1 Morus notabilis
TCTGACATGCAAGTTGATTATGAAGTAGGAATAGAATATTTTGTTTTGGGAAGATCCCGATATGAAATTAAACATATGATATTGTCGAATCTTTTGTTTACTTGAGGCAGAAAGAATTTATATCGCTGCATTATCAAGCACATGAACCATTTCATGACTGAATGTTGCAGTATTTGTGTGCATTGGTATTCACCAAATACAGCCCAAAAATGAAAACCCACAAAAAAAAATTATCACTTATGTTTAAACAAATTTTTTAGTGAATTCAAATGTTAGCGTCACTATTTCTATTACTCTTTTTATCATTTTATAAATTTATTGTTTGACACGTAAACTCAATTAATATGATATATTATTATTTTAATAGAAAAATAAAATAGTGGAGTACACGTGTTAAACAATAAATGCAGAAAGTAACAAAGAGAGTGACAAAAAGAGTACAATAACATTTTTCGCCATTAGTTTTTGGGTTTTTTCATTTTTATGCAATGCATTTTCAGGTTATCAAAAATTTATATACATTATATATATATATATATATATAT
>NW_010383171.1:0-546 GCF_000414095.1 Morus notabilis
AAAAAAAAAAAAATAAAAGAAAAAGTTTTCTTGCTTTGCACGAAAAGCTTCAACCCATGATTTCTTTTTCCTTTGGTTGAGTTAGAAGACATCATTCTACTTTAAAAGTTTCGAATCACGACTTAAATATTTATTGTTTTATTTTTTCTTTAAAAAGTTTAAATTTAAGTTTTTATCTCACAGTATTTTTTTTATATAAATATATTTTTTAATTTAATTTAAAAATTTAAATTAATAAAACGAACGAGTCATTATAAAATAAATACAAGAACATTTCAGTAAGGAAACATTTTAAGGTTGATTTAGCAAATGAACTCACTGTGCACTTCTCGCATGGGAACGAACTGCACAATATCTCGTGTAGCCACGCGACCTGTGGAACTCTGTAACCTACGTCCATTATCCACATCAAGAATCTGCTAGTTGCAACAGTGCAACACTGTGGCAAACTCCGTTTAAAAAGCAACATTAATCAGATTTTTTAGAAGTTATTTAGTTTAATGATTTAAAATTTTAATTTGAGTTAAAATATTATTTTTTACAAGA
>NW_010383172.1:0-546 GCF_000414095.1 Morus notabilis
CTTTAGAACAGTCTCCTTAAGCCAGGATGAACCCAATGGTATACCAGTACACAGAAAATGGCAATCCGCTTTTATAGTCTCTCCGCTAGATGTTTGGTATATACCGTCAGATACATTATCCAAATTAACTGATTGCTCTAAAAGCACTTCAACTTTCTTCGATATCAACCAATCCAATGCCTTTTTCGAAGCCTTAGGACCAACAAATTCAAGCAATCTGCTCCCCCGGTGCACCAGTGTTACCTTCTTCTCTGGAAAGTCAACAGAAATTTCACCAGCAAGCTCCACACCCGTGGGACCCCCTCCCACAATCAAAATTGAATCATGAGACTTAATCTTTTTAAACTCTGTAAATAGAAGAATAATAAAGTCAGCATGTCCTAATGCAAATACGGCATAAACTTATCAAAAACCTTATATATTCACAATAGAAAAAGTGAGCTCAATCCCATAAAAAATGTCTCATTTTCATTCCTTGTTCCACTTTAAAAGTTTCAGGAGTTGAAAATGAAAAACAACATCGTGCTTAAACGTTATATATATTCC
>NW_010383173.1:0-546 GCF_000414095.1 Morus notabilis
TTAAATTTAAATGATATGATAAATAATTAGTGGAGAAACTGCCACTGAGACAGGGGACAACAGATTTGGACTCCTAAACATTCTACTCACATTAGTTTACTAACCAGGAATCCAATTTTAGGAAAGGGAATTGAATTCCTGATTTAAGAGGACTCAAATTTGTTGTTCAATTTTAATGTCTTAATTAGTGTCTAACAAATTAAATCATGTCACGTCATGTTAAAAATTTAGATTACTTTTAACTAACTCTTTTGTGCTTATCATAGAATGATGTGGTATGATGTAATTAGTTAGCACCAATTAAGACACTAAAAATTAGACAGTAAATTTAGATCCGATTTAAGATTCTTATGTTTACTTTTGTATTTGATAATTGGATTAGGTGGGCCCCATCTACAAATAAGGAATTAAGCTCCTTGATAAGAAGGGAACTTATATCCCACCTCTTATAGAATTTAACTAGTGGATTACCCGTGCATTTGCACGGGTATATAATAGTTTAATTAACAATAATTTAAATTTAAAAAAATTATATAAAAACACACA
>NW_010383174.1:0-545 GCF_000414095.1 Morus notabilis
GTGGATGAGTCATTATTTGGGTCCTGGGAATCTTGGAACAGTGTAGAGTTGTAGTCTGGCTGTTCCTGTGTGTCTTGAGGTGGTTGAGCAGTATCTTCCCTCTCTCCCAAAGAGGTTCCCCTGGTGCATACTATCTTCCTCATACACCGTCCATATTTACTCAATTCCCAGACATAAGGACTTCCAACATGAGGTGTATGCTTGGTATACTGGGTACAACTATCCCCAGTCAGTCAAGGATATCTCCGACCACCTTGGCAAAGTCCTATGCAGAGAAAATGGACATCAACCGGAACTTTTGCTCCGACCCTGCACCAGCTCTGCAATAGCTCCACCACTTCATGTCTATAGACCAGATAACATCTTTACTGTTAGCAATAGTGGATACTTTTCATTCAGCCAAAGAAGCGCATCAACCTCTGACACTGCCCAACCACCTCGAGATATACAGGAAGATACTGCTCAACCACCTCAAGACACACAGGAACAACCAGACTACATGTAACACCCTGAAGAATTAATTGAGATTAATTAAGGTAATTGAG
>NW_010383175.1:0-546 GCF_000414095.1 Morus notabilis
AGATCCGCCGTCGTTACCAGCATTCGGCGAGCCGAGATCCATTGAACCCAGATCCCCACGCGAAATCAAACGATAGATCTCCAAATCCTTCGTGAAACCTTCCACTACTTCACCAAATTAAAGTCACGAGGATATAAATGAGAAGAAGCATGCTCAACTTTTGGGGTGGGGTTTGGAGTTCTCAGATCTGAGATTAATAGAGGGAAGATCAACTTCTGGGGAAAAAATGGAGGCCTTTTTTTATCTGCTTGGTTTTGATGCCTTCTTGGTAGATCTATTTGGTTTTGTTATGTGAAATTGGTTTTGATTTTGATAGACATATTTTGTTTGGTTTTGATCTTCGGTAGATCTGTTGTTCTTAGTTCTAAGTGTTGTTTTTTGTTTTTTCTCTTTTCAGATCTGGAGTTTTTTAAAAAAATTTAATTTTGGTGTTTTTTAAAACATAATAATAAAATTTATGGAAGTTTGTTTTTTCTCTTTTCAGATCTGGAGTTTTTTTAAAAAATTTAATTTTGGTGTTTTTTAAAACACAATAATAAAATTTAT